>NC_083348.1:25173451-25475951 GCF_019175385.1 Lycium barbarum
AAATTGGTTGCCGCTCAGGCTCAACGATGGAGTACGGGCCCAAGTTATAGAGCGGTTAGTGCAAGAGCCCGTGATTTTATGAGTTTGGACCCGCTAGAATTTTTTGGGTCAAAGCTGGATGAAGACCCGCTGAGTTTTATAGACGAGATGCTGAGGACGCTGAGAATTGTACATGCTTCCTATACTGAGTCAGTGGAGTTAGCGTCCGATAAATTGCCTGATGTCGCTGTTCTATGGTATAACAGTTGGATTTATTCAAGAGGGGAAAATGCACCTCCCCCGGCTTGGCAAGAAATCGTGAATGCTTTCATCCGCCATTATTTGCCACCCGAGGTTCGAAGGGCCCGAGCTGACTGGTTTCTGAATCTAAAGCAAGAAAATATGAGCACCCGGGAGTACAGTCTTCGCTTTAATTCGTTGGCTAGATATGGTCCGACAATGGTAGCTGATATGGGAGATAGAGTACATCGATTTGTAAGTGGCTTAGGGCCACATTTATTCAAAGATAGTTTGACAGCTTCGCTTTAGGAAGGGATGGACATTTCTCGTATACATGCCCATGCTCAAAATTTAGAAGAGAAACAACAGTCGCAAAGGGGTTAGCGTGATATGGACAAAGGGCATAGTAAGAGGGCCAGATTTGCCGGTGCTAGTAGTGAGTATAGAGGGGGTTAGCGGCAACAACACTCCAGATATCCAGGCCAGTCCGCAGCTAGTGCACCTCCTCGTTTCGCATGCAGGAGATTTGATCGCCCCATTTACTTTTGTCTGGGTCAGAGTTCGAGGGTTTCAGGTCCTCAATTAGGAGGTGATTCTAGTCAAAGGAGACCACCGCTACCGCGATGCAGCCAGTGCGGTAGATTACATTCGGGTCAGTGTCATCAAGGATCAGATGGTTTTTATGCCTTTGGTCAGGTTGGGCATATGATGCGTGATTGTCCGTCGATGGGTGGTATAGTTGGGGCTCAGCCTACGGGATCAGTAGCAGGTTCTTCTTCGTTCATGCGTGCCATAGGGCAGACTCCTCAGACTTCAGCAGGCCGTAGTAGAGGCAGAGGGGTAGCATCTAGTTCGAGTGGCCCTCAGCAGCCCCGTATTTATGCTTTAGCCAGACGGCAGGATCTGGGGTCCTCCCCTGATGTGGTTACAGGTGTACTATCTATATTCTCTTATGATGTTTATGCCTTGATTGACCCGAGTTCTACCTTGTCATATATCACTCCTTACATTGTTGGTCGTATTGGGGTAAAACCCGAGCCCATTAAACATTTTGAGGAATCCACTCTTGTTGATGACCCGATAATAGCCAGACAACTATATAGAAATTGTGTGATTGTGGTATGTGATCGATAGACAAAAGCTGATTTGATTGAACTGAAAATGTTAGATTTTGATGTGATCACGGGCATGGATTGGTTGGCCTCTTGTTATGCTAATGTGGATTGCAGAACAAAAATGGTTCGATTCTAATTTCTAGGAGAACCAGTGCTTGAATGGAAGGCAACAAAGCGACCCCCAGGGGTAGGTTTATTTCCTACCTCAAAGCAAGAAAGATGATTGCAAAAGGCTATATTTATCATCTTGTCCGGGTTCATGACACTGAAGCAAAGCCGCCGACTTTTCAATCCATCGCGGTAGTTAATGAGTTTCCGGATCTATTTCTGGATGAGCTCGTAGGTCTCCCACCGAACGAGAGATTGATTTTACTATTAACGTGTTGCCAGACAACGAACCTATATCTATTCGTCCTTACAGAATGGCTGCTACAGAATTGAAAGAACTAAAGGCACAACCGAAGGATTTTCTTGAGAAGGGATTTATTAGGCCCAGTTCATCACCATGGGGAGCACTTGTCTTGTTTGTAAGGAAGAAAGATGACTCCCTACGAATGTGCATTGACTATAGGCAGCTAAACAAAGTGACGATAAAGAACAAATATCCGCTTCTGACAATCGATGATTTGTTTGATCAACTGCAGGGTGCTAAGTGGTTTTCCAAGATTGATGTAAGATCGGGGTATCATCAAGTGAGAGTTAGAGAAGAAGATATTCATAAAACGGTTTTCAGAACTAGATATGGCCATTATGAATTTCGGGTGATGTCGTTTGGGTTAACTAACGCCCCGGCGGTGATTGTGAATTTGATGAATAATGTATTCAGACCCTTTCTAGATCTATTTGTGATCGTGTTCATCGATGATATTCTGGTATACTCTCGATCATAAATAGAGAATGCAGATCATTTGCGTATTGTCCTTGGAATTCTTCGGACTCGTGAGTTATATGACAAATTTTCAAAATGTGAGTTCCGCTTGAATTTTATAACTTTTCTGGGCCATATTATCTCAGCTGATAGTATTCGTGTAGACACTCAAAAAATTGAACCTGTGAAGACTTGGCCAAGGCCCACAACGCCTACAGAAGTCCGTAGCTTTCTGGGATTAGCACGCTATTACAGGAGATTTGTGGAAGGATTCTCTTCTATTTCGGCCCCATTAACGAGGCTAACTCAGAAATCAACCATATTTTAATGGACCGATGCTTGTAAGCGCAGTTTCCAGGAATTGAAAGATAGATTAACTTCAGCCCCAGTCCTAACGCTTCCAGTAGGGTCAGAAGGTTATGTTGTTTATTACGATGCCTCCGGTGTCAGATTGGGCTGCGTGGTGATGCAACACGGGAAGGTTATAGCCTATGCCTCCAGATAGTTAAGAAAACATGAGAAGAACTACCAACCCATGATCTTAAATTAGCAGCGGTCATTCATGCTTTGAAGATATGGAGACATTATTTGTATGGTGTTCATGTTGATATTTATACAGATCATAAGACCCTCCAGTATATTTTCAAGCAAAAGGAGTTGAGTCTTCGGCAGAGGTGATGGTTGGAGTTATTGAAAGACTATGATATGAGTATACTATATCATCCGGGAAAAGCAAATGTGGTGGCTGATGCTCTTAGCTGCAAATCCATGGGTAGTTTATGTGATATTCAGCCGGAGAAGAAAGAATTAGTCCATGAGTTCCACCAGCTAACCAACCTAGGAGTCCGCTTAATGGACTTGGGCAATGCATCAGTTGTTGTTCATAATCCATCTGTTTCGTTCCTGGACATGGAAGTGAAGAGATGCCAATATGAAGATCCCCAGCTGGTTCACTATAAAGATACACTTCCTCAGAAAGAAAAGTCCCCATTTGAGATGTTATATCCCGTATTTTGCACGTTCGGATAAATTGGGGTAATCAAGACAAGTTAAGGACAAGGCTACAATTTCATCTTGTTTAATATATAAGTTGTCCATGAAAATATTGACGCGGAAATATTGAGGAAAGCTAAGGGAAAAATTGGAAGTTTGGGGAACAAGTTTCATAAATTGCAAATTGTCATGAAATAAAAGTGGGCTTGGAATAAAAAAAAAGAAGAAGAGATTTTTGGGCTTGGAATTGGCCAAGGGGTGGCCGGCCATATTGCAAAATGGCCCAAGGCCCATAAAACATTTAATTCAAGAAATAAATAAAGAGATGGTCCATGTATTAATTCATCTTAGCCCTTAGAATGTTCAAGAAAATGGAAGAAGAAAAAGAAGACAACAATATTAAAGGCCATTCGGCCATGGAGGATTGGGCAAGAACCTTGAGAAAAAAATTGTTCAAAAATTATTTCCTACTAATTGGAAGGTCCTTAGCAAGATGAAGTCGTTATTGGAGCAAGAAAAAAACATATATTCATGCAAGTTGTAGATTCTATCCAAGTGGAGAAGCTAGGAAGAAAAGGTAAGATTCAATCTCTTTTTTTTATATTATGAAGGGTTCGTTTATGTTGTAGTATGTAGAAATGGATAGAAATCATGAAAATATGGAAGTTTGTATGGTGGTTGTATGTATATGCATGTGGCCGTGTGTGTGTGTGTGTGAAGGTGGGATGTTAGTTGATGTGGTTATGTATTTTGTGATGGAAATGAGAATTTGATAACTTAAATTGATGTTGGAATTGTTATGGGCTGATTTTGGAAGCCAATATGATGTTAGTGTCGTTTCTTTAATTGTGAGAATAATGTTGTTAGAATGTGTGTTGTTGGGATAGTTCATGAATTTGGAAGCAAGAAATGCATTAAAATTGTTCCTAGGAAGTTGGGGAGCTTTCGGGTGAAGTATGGTTTTGGTGGAAATGTTGGAATATTGCGTAGATTGTTTAAAATATTATTGAATCATGCTTGAACGATCTTGAATTAGTAAATGAATATGTAAGCATTGATATTGATTTGAATGTACGTAGTTGGATTGAAAGTTGATGTACTATGTAGAAAAGAAGATTACTTATGTTAGAATGCATTTTGAATGGATGGTTGATGTTGTTAGTATGGTCCTTGGTATTGTTGTTGATGTTTTGGCCGAGTTAAATTCTCGGGGACGATGAATGTATAGGGGAGATGCCGCCCAAATTTCTGTAGACAAGTAATACTTAAGATTGAATACCTAAATGCTTATGGTTAACGTTTGGTATTTGTGACCAATTGTAGATTTTGGGAAGTTTAGAACTTGAGTGTGGAGTAGCTTAAGAGGTGAATAAGGTATGTAAAGCTCTACTTTTTCTTTCTTTGGCATGTCCTAGCTATAATAGGCTATGATACGAACCTCGGGGATAACTCTACTCCTTAAAATCCGAGCTTAATTTTGACTCTTATTCATTCAATGTAATTGAATTAGGTTTTGTTGGAAAAATATGTTTAAACACCTTTTTACTCCAAAAAGGGTCTTGCGTCATAAAACGTTCATAACTTTCACACAGAAAATCGGAATGCCCCGAAACTTTCGTTGACGCCTCCATAAGGCCTATTGTCCGTAATTTATGTGCGCCACCTCGACTTGACCAGAGGTGGGCCCACAATTTCCGAAACCTTCTTGTATTGTTCTACTTGACCATTTCCGTACTATGATTAAAAGAAACTTTTGGTTATTGTTCCGACTACTAAACGATAGTTATTTTAACTATACCATTGAATCCTATGATAATTTGATATGTACAAGTAATCTCAGCATTCTTACTTTGACATAATCCGTCGTAACATCCGAAAGGTACGTACTATGACTGTTGTCTGATTCCCTTTCTAATGACCTATTGTTCTGACTATTCTATCGAGTTTTTCCAAATATTTTATGATGCATATAGTTTCTCACTACTCTACCCGTGGATGCCTCAATGCTTCTTTCACTGAGCCCGGGCCAGGATATGTTATCACGCGTATCCCACTGCATTGTTCGCCGTACCTCGATGTGAGGGGGCAGGTATGACATGTACATTGGTTGTGGAGTATGCTGTGCCATGTACATATATTCTGATATTTGATGATATGATATGATATGGCCATTTGATATGTTATGATATGTTACGGAGCTACTCCCTACTCTGGAGTATGATGTGTTGTGGCGCCAGTGATGGGGTGGCGACCGCGTTCTGTTCACCGAGTCCCATAATGGGGCCGGATATGGCATATGTTCTGACATGCATTATCTATGTTTTATGAGTAAGCATTTTTTATACTCCGGCTATTGCACTTATTTTCTGTACTCCCTGTTCAGATTATGATGTTGTTTATTGTATCTCATGCTTTACATACTCAGTACATATTCCGTACTGACCCTCTTTCTTCGGGGGCTGCGTTTCATGTCACGCAGGTACACCTAGGTGATGTGAAGTTATTATAGACGATGTTCCAGCAGAGTTGGCAAGCTCCATTTGCTCCTGGAGTGCTGCTGAGTCAGAGTTTGTGTGTATGTTTTCTCTGGATCGATGTTTGAGACTTTACAGACAGAGTCGTGGGTATAGTATGTCATTTGTGTAAGCGGCTTCATCAGCCGATTTGTCACTCTGTATTATTTGTTAAATTCTATATAAACACAGATTCTGTTGATTTGGAAAGCATCGAAAAAGAATATTTTGAGAGCACATTATGTATTTTACCTTTATTTGATTTAAAAAGTCTAATAAGGTTATGTGTCTCCTAAAGGTCTGAGGGTTCGCTCGACTCCAGATGTGGGGCCGGGTGCCCATCACACCCTAGTGGAATTAGGGTCTGACAAAGTGGTATCAGAGCTAGGTTTTTTACCTAGGGGTTGTCTGCAAAGTCGTGTCCGGTAGAGTCCTGTTTATGGTGTGAAGCGCGCCACATTTATAAACAGGAGGCTACGGGGCATCTAGGGATTGTTGACCTTCTCGCTATCTTAGATCGTGCGATAGAGCTGAGTCATAGGAAAATGAAATTCCTTATGTGAGCTTTACATACGACGGGAGAAGGTAAGGGATGGCATGGAAAGTCATAAAGGTAAGCTAGATGTATTTGTTCTGTTATCTGAAATTGAAGGTTCAGGATGGCTGGAATGTGTTATATAGCTGTATGCTCTGTAAGGTATTATTGATATTTGTGGCGTACAGATTTTGAATAATAAGGATGGTAAAGGAGACTCGGTCAAATTTTTCAAAATGTGGTCATTCAACTAGGTATACCCAACAGGAAAAAACATGGAAAGGAAACATCGCAAATGGACGATAAGTGGGATGTGACATTTTAGGGAAGCTACAGATTTGGGCACGACGTGAAGAACGATTGTAAGAGAGATGATTAACAGTCCGAAGGGTTAAAAAGGGATAACATTTGAGGTTAGTATGAATAAGGTCTGTTGGATGATTCAGAGAAAGTTAACAATCAGTTTGCTGTAGATTATTATGTACGGATGGCTAGAGAAAATCTGGACATACGGATACCTGAATACTTATAGGTAATGGCGACGAAGGTATGTCCGCTACCATCAGTAATCTGAAAGCCCAGGACAGGCAATAATCATACATACAGGTGAAAAGTGGGCATTGGGAATTAAAAAGGGTAAAATTGTAATTGTACCAAGAAGGGTGTATTACGAAAATGCCGCGGGACTTGTAAGACCTCGACTGGCCTCAAATCATGTAATAAAGGTCATATGAGAAAGCGGACACGATTATATCAGTATTAAGTCACCGAATTCCACCAAAGTTTCGAGGTTAAGCGTGCTAAGGTGAGAGCAATTTCAGGATGGGTGACCCACTGGGAAGTATGTAAGGAAATCCAAAGATTTGGCCATAAGAGACATGAAAATCTAGGATAGTCTGAGTGAAATTATAGTATACGGGATGGTTGGAGGCCATAAAAGGCCACTCAGCACGCGACAGGCTAGACTAGAGGAGAAACAGAAGGTACGTCACAACTCTGGAATTAGGATAGGCTTGAATAGCGTTTGGAGGTATTTTGTGGGCTAGTTGGTAATAATTATATATGTATGTATGAATGCGTACGACATCCCATATGTGATCGTATCGGCGGACATGTGAGTCCCAGCAACCGGCACTATGGTGTGGAAGGCATTAATTGAGTAAGGCACCGAAGCTTAAATGACAACAGAAATAAATGGTGCAAGTGCTATAAGGCAAGCTGCTATTATTTTTACCACAGGTTAAGATTGGAATTTTAATGCAAAAATATTTGGAAAGGAAAAGTGTGAGTAAGTGGAAGGCAAGGATATCAGGTGTCGGGAAAAAAAAATGAATGAGAGTTAAGATAACCTTAGTGAGTGAAAACCTCGAGAGAAATTACCGGTAAAGTACGAGACTATTTAGATAAGAATTTAAAGGTAGGTACGTGGAAAGGGCGAATTATGGTAATATGGAACAATAGAGAAGTGTGTGAGGTTCAAAACCAATTTCAAAAGTGGGACTAAAGAAATAGTGACTACGACAAGGAATGTGAAGTAAGAAAAAGAACGATAAAGCCTTATGACGATGACAGGAGATTTGGCATATAAAGGGACAATATGCAGTCGCTTTAATGTGATTACCTTGGATGTAAAAGTGTTCGCCTGAAAGGATGATCTAGAAATGAAACAGATTTGCGAGCCTAAAGTGAAAATTTCGTAAATTTCAGAGTCGATGCCATAAATGGCAAAAGCAGGAAAGTGTTCGAGGAGGAAGGAAAGTAAGGAAGGTTAAGGATGAAAGTAGGAGAAATATACTAATGGGATAGTCCAAGGAAGGGAAGAACCTTTGGGAATAAAACAATTGGAAATCTTTAATCATAGGAGTAAAAGAGATACTTTGACGAATTAGCGATGGGAACCTGGTTACACACCAAGGAAAGAACAAGTGTAATGGGTTGACACTGTTGACTGGGAGATTAATGATATGGAATGAGAATTCATCCGATGTTCGACAGGTTTGATTTTGGAGGAAATGGAATGAAGTACAAGGAATGATCTAGGAAGACTGCTCGATCATAGTGTCATAACCATAATTAAAAGCTCAATGAGTAAAGATAGAGAGAGTGTAAACTGTATGGACTTTGTGCTTAGAGCAAAGGTAGTGGACGCTCAAAAAGTATGGATGCACGGCTGCAATACGAGCGTACAGTTAAGGAGACTTACGAGCAAATGAACTAAATGTGTGCGAGGATGAATAGTAGATATGAAGGTAAATGAATATTGATGAATGATGATATGGACAAAAAAAAATGAAAACTTATGGTAAGAAGTCTTGATATGTTATGCACAGAATCAGAAACATGGACGAGGAATGAGGTAATTATCGTAGCCTAAAGTACTCGAAGACTGTTGACACACAAGGATCCCCTTAAAGGGGGGGGGGGGGGGGAGAACGTATGATATTATCATAACATGATCGAACACCAGAAAGGGAAATTTATTAGCTCGGGACCAGAGTCCGAAATATGTCGGCGCATCAAAAGGATACATGGAAGGAGTAGAAACAAATTGACAATGGATGTACCGTGAAGCAAACATAAAGGGCAAAGAATGAAAAGAGTACCAAAGGAAGCACTCAAGGTGGGCGTAACTAATTGGCTATGATTCGGGGATATGGTGCGGTACGCTAAATATATTGGAAAAGAATCATATGAGTTTGAAAACTTTAAATGGAGACATAGAAGGAAAATAAATAGATAATGCTATGGGAACACCCTGAAGGAGGGATATGACAGGAGAATGATAACAAGTAACTTAAGAGGATGTTACAAAGCATAGCAATAGTATGTGGATTAAAGGCCAAGATGTTGGCTATAGAGTTATTCGTTAATGATAGTACGACTTATAAGTGACCAAGGAAAAGGGATACAACATGATAGAACAAACGAACTTTGGTATGAACGGGATGTGTAGAACAGAATAAACCAGGAGAGGAAAAGAATATGTCTGAGATTGAATACACTTTATACGAATATGCAAGAATGGTTATGCAACTTATGAATATTTGTACGTTAAGCAAGCCAAGTGAGTGAGAACTTGATAAGGAGAAGTAAGGATTCAATAATAACAATATAGTTATGATATTTGGGATGCGATATAGAAAAAAATGCAGAGATGTTTTAAATCTAGTTACCAAGATAGAGTCGGTACTAAGGGCAAGTAGAAATTAATCAGGGTTGAATGAAAGACCCCTCCCGATACTGATTGTAAGATAACTGAGAGAAGTCAAGGAAAAGCGTAGAGAGTTGTGAAATGTCGCGAAGGTATTTTTTTGAGCTAACGTGCGTATTTTCACATGTCCTCGTAAAGATTGTGACCTAATGAGTGACACAAAGTTAGGAGCAAAACCGCGGAGAAAGGGCAATAGAAAAATTTGAATTAAAGGCACAAGAGTGACACGAGGTAATAGGTCTAAGGTATGACAAGTTAAATTAAGCAAATTATGGAATGATTTAAGCAGGACGATCAGGACTAAGTAAAGCTGCACCTCCAGTAGGTAGTGAGATTTCACAAGATTTCCACATCTATTATATCGGACAGAGGGCATAGTGTATAGTAAATTCTAGAAATCTTTTCGAAAGGAATTGAGGACACAAATAAGTCTTAGCACAACATTAGCTTTTAACTGACGGACAAGCTAAGCGTGTTATCAAAGGCAGCAAGAATGGACACTTGCCATTTTTTGAGTTTACTAGTAATAATAGCCGCCGTTCTAGCATTCAGAAGACACCGTATAAGGCTCTGTATGGCAAGAGGTGTGCGCCATTACTTGGCTGGTTTAATAGTGACAAGGCTAAGTTGTTTGGCACAGATATAATTCAATGGACAGTTAACAAGGTGAAACTCATTCGGGAACGACTATTGACAGCCCGGAGTCAACAGAAATTATACGCAGACGACTGACGTCGACATTTAGAGTCCAAGTCGGTGATTGGGTACTTCCAAAGGTGTCACATATGAAGGGCGTTATGAGATTCGGTGGAAAAGGAATGCTTAGCCGAGATATATGGGACCTTATCAAATTGTTCGTAAGGTAGGCAAGATTGCCTATGAATTAGACCTACCATCTAACTTAGAGGCAGTACATCCAGTGCTCCACGTATCTATGCTTTCCAAATGCATTAGTGACCCTTCCAGAATATTTCCCGTGGAAGACATCCGGGTGACAAAGAAATTGTCTTACGAAGCACAGCCAATAACCATACCGGATCGTCAGGTGAGGAGATGCGTAATAAAAATGTGACATCCGTTAAAGTATTATGACGGAACAATAATAGGCAGGAATTGAAGAGGAGACGAAGAAGAAATAACCCACCTATTTCCTATACCCACAGGTACTCAAAAATTTCTTATTTGGCTGCGTTGGTGGATGAATGAATTGTATATGATAACCATAAAAAGAAACTCCCCCGAAATGCACATATAAGTTGTCCATGAAAATATTGACGCGGAAATATTGAGGAAGGCTAAGGGCAAAATTGGAAGTTTGGGGAACAAGTTTCATAAATTGCAAATTGTCATGAAATAAAATTGGGCTTGGAATAAAAAGAAGAAGAAGAGATTTTTGTGCTTGGAATTGGCCAAGGGGTGGCCGGCCATATGGCAAAATGGCCCAAGGCCCATAAAAATTTTAATTCAAAAAATAAAAAAAGATATGGTCCATGTATTAATTCATATTATCCCTTAGAATGTTCATGAAAATGGAAGAAGAAAAAGAAGACAACAATATTAAAGGCCATTCGGCCATGGAGGATTGGGCAAGAACCTTGAGAAAAAAATTGTTCAAAAATTATTTCCTACTAATTGGAAGGTCCTTAGCAAGATGAAGTGGTTATTGGAGCAAGAAAAAAACATATATTCATGCAAGTTGTAGATTCTTGCCAAGTGGAGAAGCTAGGAAGAAAAGGTAAGATTCAATCTTTTTTTTTTTTATGTTATGAAGGGTTTGTTTATGTTGTAGTATGTAGAAATGGATAGAAATCATGAAAATATGGAAGTTTGTATGGTGGTTGTACGTATATGCATGTGGCCGTGTGTGTGTGTGTGTGAAGGTGGGATGTTAGTTGATGTGGTTATGTATTTTGTGATGGAAATGAGAATTTGATAACTTAAATTGATGTTGGAATTGTTATGGGCTGATTTGGAAGCCAATATGATGTTAGTGTCGTTTCTTTAATTGTGAGAATAATGTTGTTAGAATGTGTGTTGTTGGGATAGTTCATGAATTTGGAAGCAAGAAATGCATTAAAATTGTTCCTAGGGAAGTTGGGGAGCTTTCGGGTGAAGTATGGTTTTGGTGGAAATGTTGGAATATTGCATAGATTGTTTAAAATATTCTTGAATCATGCTTGAACGATTTTGAATTAGTTAATGAATATGTAAACATTGATATTGATTTGAATGTATATAGTTGGATTGAAAGTTGATGTACTATGTAGAAAAGAAGATTACTTATGTTAGAATGCATTTTGAATGGATGGTTGATGTTGTCAGTATGGTCCTTGGTATTGTTGTTGATATTTTGGCCGAGTTAAATTCTCGGGGACGTTGAATGTATAGGGGAGATGCCGCCCAAATTTCTATAGACAAGTAATACTTAAGATTGAATACCTAAATGCTTATGGTTAACGTTTGGTATTTGTGACCAATTGTAGATTTTGGAATGTTCAGAACTTGAGTGTGGAGTAGCTTAAGAGGTGAATAAGGTATGTAAAGCTCTACTTTTTCTTTCTTTGGCATGTCCTAGCTATAATAGGCTATGATACAAACCTCGGGGATAACTCTACTCCTTAAAATTCGAGCTTAATTTTGACTCTTATTCATTCATTGTAATTGAATTAGGTTTTGTTGGAAAAATATGTTTAAACACCTTTTTACTCCAAAAAGGGTCTTGTGTCATAAAACGTTCATAACTTTCACAAAGAAAATCGGAATGCCCCGAAACTTTCGTTGACGCCTCCATAAGGCCTAATGTCCGTAATTTATGTGCGCCACCTCGACTTGACCCGAGGTGGACCCACAATTTCCGAAACCTTCTTGTATTGTTCTACTTGACCATTTTTGTACTATGATTAAAAGAAACTTTTGGTTATTGTTCCGACTACTAAACGATAGTTGTTTTAACTATTCCATTGAATCCTATGATATTTTGATATGTACAAGTAATCTCAGCAGTCTTACTTTGACATAATCCGTCGTAACATCCGAAAGGTAAGTACTATGACTGTCGTCTAATTCCCTTTCTAATGACCTATTGTTCTGACTATTCTATCGAGTCTTTCCAAATATTTTATGATGCATATAGTTTCTCACTACTCTACTCGTGGATGCCTCAATGCTTCCTTCACTGAGCCCGGGCCAAGATATGTTATCACGCGTATCCCACTGCATTGTTCGTCGTGCCCCGATGTGAGGGGGCAGGTATGACATGTACATGGGTTGTGGAGTATGCTGTGCCATGTACATATATTCTGATATTTGATGATATGATATGATATGGCCATTTGATATGTTATGATATGTTACGGATCTACTCCCTACTCTGGAGTATGATGTGTTGTGGCGCCAGTGATGGGGTGGCGACCACGTTCTGTTCACCGAGTCCCATAATGGGGCCGGATATGGCATATGTTCTGACATGCATTATCCATGTTTGATGAGTAAGCATTTTTGATACTCCGGCTATTGCACTTATTTTCTGTACTCCCTGTTCAGATTATGATGTTGTTTATTGTATCTCATGCTTTACATACTCAGTACATATTCAGTACTGACCCCCTTTCTTCGGGGGCTGCGTTTCATGCCGCGCAGGTACACCCAGGTGATGTGAAGTTATTATAGAGTATGTTCCAGCAGAGTTGGCAAGATCCATTTGCTCCTGGAGTGCTGCCGAGTCAGAGTTTGTGTGTATGCTTTCTCTGGATCGATGTTAGAGACTTTGCAGACAGAGTCGTGGGTATAGTATGTCATTTGTGTAAGCGGCTTCATCAGCCGATATGTCACTCTGTATTATGTGTTAAATTCTATATAAACACAGATTCTGTTGATTTGGAAAGCATCGAAAAGGAATATTTTGAGAGCACATTATGTATTTTACCTTTATTTGATTTAAAACGTCTAATAAGGTTATGTGTCTCCTAAAGGTCTGCGGGTTCGCTCGACTCCGGATGTGGGGCCGGGTGCCCATCACACCCTAGTGGAATTAGGGTGTGACATGAGATTTCGACAGATGGAATTTTCAGGTACCCAGGCAGGCTATGTGTTCTAGATATTGCAGGACTACATCGTCTGATTCTGGAAGAAGCTCATTACTCCCATTATTCTATTCACCCAGGAGCAACCAAGATGTACCATAATCTTAAGTCAATATATTGTTGGGATGGAATGAAGAAGGATGTAGAAGAATTTGTAGCTCAGTGTCCAAATTGCCAACAAGTGAAAATTGAACATCAAAAGCCAGGAGGGTTGTAACAAGCCATGGAAATTCCAACCTGGAAATGGGAAGTGATCAATATGGATTTCATTGTAGGTTTGCCTCGTTCCCGACGCAAGTATGATTCCATATGGGTAATCGTGGACAGGCTTACAAAATCATCTTATTTTATTCTAATCAGAACCACATACTCAGCAGATGATTATGCAAGGTTATATCTTAAAGATATAGTACGACTTCATGGTGTCCCAGTATCTATTATCACAGATAGAGGAGCACAATTTACTGCGAAATTCTGGAAGTCTTTTCAAGAAGGTTTGGGAACTCAAGTGTGACTCAGCACAACATTTTATCCACAGACTGATGGACAAGCTGAACGCACTATTCAGACCTTGGAAGATATGTTAAGGGTATGTGTATTGGATTTCGGAGGCAATTGGGATGATCATTTGCCACTTATTGAGTTTTCCTATAACAACAGTTACCATTCCAGCATCTAGATGGCTCCGTATGAAGCTTTGTATGGAAGGAAGTGTAGATCTTCAATTTGATGCTTTGAAGTCGGAGAGACAAAACTAATAGGTCCAGAATTGGTTCAGCAAGCGATGGGAAATATCAAGCCTATCAAAGACCGATTGGTGACAGCTCAATGTCGCCAAAAGTCCTATACGGACAATTTCTCACGAAAATTGGAATTCCAAATCAATGATTGGGTGTTCTTAAAAGTGTCGCTGATGAAGGGCGTAATGAGATTCGGAAAAAAGGGCAAGCTCAGTCCCAGATATATTGGGCCTTATAAGATTGTACACAAGGTGGGCCAAGTGGCTTATAAACTAGATTTACCTTCATAGCTTGAATCTGTCCATCCAGTTTTTTATGTTTCGATGCTCGACGGGATAAGTCGACGGACCGTCGACATGTCGACGGGACCATCGACCCGGCCGTCGAACTGCCTCTCGGGAATTTTCTGGTTTCAGCTATAAATAGACGACCCTTGTCCATAATTTTTCAGATTTCACTTTCTCTCTATGTCTTGGAAGCTCTAGAATATTCCTTACACCATATTATCATATATCCAAGGGAAATCAAGGATTAAACACCAAGAATTACTAAAATCAAGTGTATGGATGCTCACTAGGGTTTGTAGAGATCAAGAAGTCCTTTTTTATTGAAGTGGAGTTTTCCTCTAAGTGAAGTATTGTCACCCAAGGTCCATTCATACATCATCAAAGGTGAGTTTTATGCTTATTTCATGTCATTAAGAGTATTGAGTGGTTGAAGGACTTAGATTATGGAAGAAAGTAGATTATGAAATTTAAATATGGAAAATAGTGGTATTCTTGAATAGTAACTTGACTTGAATCACGGTTCTTAATATATCATGAATGTAATCTTGTTACGAATGATATTAAAGATGTTGTAAAAGCATTATATGTGAACGAATATCATGTTGTGTCACAATCCTGGTTATGGATGACTTTGAAAGGGGATTTTGAGAATTGAATAATGTCTAACTTGGTGAAGTTTATTGATTATGATATCATGGGTGTTGTTATTGATGTTGAGAGTTGTTATATCATATGCAGAAAGTTGTCAAAACAAAGGAAAGGCCCCCTAATTTTCATTAGACTTTTTGTCACTTTAGATTAGACTTGAGTATGCTTCCAATGATCTAATGCAATGCGAAATCTCTTGAATGTAGTGTTGTGAGCTTGGATAGAGAACGCTTAGTCGTTAAGGAGACATAAAGGTATGTGAGGCTAGTCCCCTTCCTTCAAAGGAATGACTCCTATGTTATGATTTATTTTCTATATTCCCATAATCTTCTTATATCCTAAAAGATGAAGTTAAAGATTCTTAAGAGCTCCTTATGACATAGAGATGAGATGTATTATATGATAATGATGATGACAATGATACTTTCATAAGCCTGATAATCCTATGCTTATGATTACATTGATGTTATTCCTTGTTGTTGCCTCAGCTCATGATACTAGTTCTTTCAAGCAGAGGCATAGCGATAACTATGCTCCATAATGTAATCGGAGGTTCCCGACCTTACATCACTCCGATAGAGTAATAGCTTTTATTTGAGCTCCCATGCATGCTTTGGTTTATGTATATGTAAGATTACACCGCGCCTATACGGCCGGGCAGCACCACTATGGTGAGCGTAGTGGGCGGCTTATGGATGATTACACCGTGCCTAGATGGCTAGGTAGCACCGCTAAGGCGGGCGGCTTGTTACACCGTGTTTATAAGGCACGGGAAGCACCATTAGTGGGGGGTGTGACATGATTAACCCGGATGCGTGCTAATTGTGTTATTGATTCAGACTGTTCATGTATGTATGTGTGATATGCTTTAAAGGTAAAAGTGAGCATGCACGATTCCACCTCAAAAGGCAAGCAGTTACAATTATCTTCTCTTCCAATGCTTTCTATAATTCCTTATTCTGTTATCATATATGCCTTACATACTCAGTACATTGTTTACTGATGAACTTTTTTTTATAGACGCTTTGTTCATGCCCACAGGTAGACAGGGAGACGGTACAAACACTTGGGAGCCTACTCAGCAGATCTGCAGGAGCACTCTACTATTTCGGAGTCGCCATTTCTTGGTATATTCTTTTGTGTACATATTGGGGCATGACGGGGTCCTGTCCCGTCCTTATAGTTACAGTATTCCAGTTAGAGGCTCGTAGATACTTATGTGCGGGTTGTAGATGCTATGTGACCCCTTCATTGTAGATTTTGTACATCATTTTTGTAGCCTTATGGGCCTATGATTATATATGTTTTGGGAGATGTTTGGAGATTGTTCATGATAAGTCTCGTGTTGAGAATGATGTATGCCCAGGTTCGGGATGATAGACAGCATAATAAGTGGTGCTCGGTAGTCAGTTCCGGGTCCCCGTCATGGCCCGTAGCTGGGTCGTGACAACGGTACCCTAAGCTCTCATACAAACTTGTCACAACCCAATTCGGGGTCGCGCGGGCACCTACCTTTCCCACCTCGGTAGGCGAACCCTCTCATTAAATGCACATCAATTAAATAAGGACGATTCATTTAAACCAATGGATATTTAGAAATAACAGCGGAATATCATAATATTTATGTAATAAACTCAAGTGTTCATATGATTAGAACAAATACATGATTACAGACTCAATCCATCTTTCTATGTCCTGGTCTAGACTAGTACAAGAGCAACTAATGACTTCAGATTACCACTACATTCTAAAACTCAACCTCCGTCCCGGAATGGAATGGAAGGAGGCCTTCCAGGTAGGCACGGCGTATTTCCACATATGCTTCGATCAATCACCTGAAACAATCTACACCCCAAAAAGGGTGTAGCAAGTGCAATATCAGTACAAAACACACTTACTGAGTAAGTATTATAGGCCGACAATGGTTAGCAACACATATCAATAAAAGAATTCACAGATAAACATGATAACAACCCAATCAAGTCATACGTCTATCTACCACCCACTGTATATCCATACCTTTAAGCATTAATTTCTCTCTAATAATTCACCCGTCAATCTCACAACGATCTCCGAACTCACACATCATTAACCAAATCTATCGTTTCAGTCTAGTAGTCAATTCGTCATTATGACACCCGTTATCCTACATCACATAGAGACCAAACATATAACTAATCTTACGGACGGTCTATGGGATACCTCAACAAGTTCAATCAATGAATCCAGATTCAAGTACATGTCATTGCCTGAGTAAAGCATCTAATCCCAAATGTGCCAAGTCTGAATAAATCAATCTGAATCCAATCATCACAACTAACACCAAATCATCTCATACAAGCCATAATGTAATGCAATGCAAGATGTATCAATGCAAACCAGTGCAAGATGTATGAATGCAATGCCATGCCATGCAAATGAGGTCTACACATGTACTCCGGACGAAAATATCAACGTCTCGGTAGTACAACCTAGTGTGACTCGCGAAGTCTAAGTGCCACCCATCCCGGATCTTTGCCCAATAGACAGACGAGACCCTGGCTAATTGCTCACAGGTGGAGTCACACCGGCACCACTCGGGGGGACCTGCGGAGTCCATGCACTAACAAGATTCCGGAATAACATCAGAATCAGCCATGCAACAACGATGCCAGAACGGATCATTGGACATCGGTCATCACATAATCACTCAAGTAAATGAGTTTATCAAATATCTGTTTCACTCAATCAACGATACCGGATAATCACCAGGCATCAGCCATGCATCATGAATGAATGAGAATGTGTGTATCAACATCAAGCTAAATATTGCAAGGATCAACAATCACTCAAGTAAAAGAGTTTTATCAAATATCAGTTTCACGCAATCAACGATTCCAGAATTGATAATCGGACATCAGTCTTCTCACAGTCACTCAAGTAGAAGAGTTTATTAAATATCAGTTTCATACAGTCAACGATTCCGGAAATGATCATCGGACATCGGCCTTCTCACAATCACTCAAGTAAAAGAGTTTATCAAATATCAGTTTCACTCAATCAACGATATAGGATCATCATCGGGTATCGGCCATGCATTATGAACGAATGAGAATGCGTGTATCAATATCCAACTCAATATCACAAGTACCAACAATGGGGTACGCCAACAATGTATCATATCACAATACCAACAGTGGGTATGCCAATAATATATCAATATCACAATACCAACGGTGGGTATGCTAAAAATGTATCTATATCACAATACCAGCAGTGGGTATGCCAACAATGTATCTATATCACAATACCAACAGTTGGTATGCCAACAATATATCAATATCACAATATCAACGGTGGGTATGCCAACAATATATCCGAACCAAGACGGATAACGAGATCTAATCTCTATCAACAACTCATGGTATCAAGCCAACACAATAGCACTGTCAAGCACAACACAACGGGGTGGCTAGTCCCAACACACAACAGGTTAATAAATCGATATATATTATTACCACTTCCTTAAATCATCCTATTCACTTAGAACAAGTAATCTCACCCTACACTCACAATCATTCGTCAAAACTCTTTGTGGAACTCAATCACGATCGTTGGTGTATTTTATCCTCCCATTTATTAACTAGGCTCACTATTGAAGGCATAACACAATAATCACATATTACAGGGATTTCTTATCATTGGACACAACAATTGGTTTCACCCACTACTTCCAAGTCACATATATTCACTGATATTAAAGAAAACCACATCAAACAACCTACGGAATCGACAGGCCACAAGCCCGAACACACAAATCACACAACAATACCATCCTAAGATTCCATCCCAAATCTCCAATTCCTATACATGCATTCTTCGTTCCTTCTAATACACGAATATATGAAATTAACCGGAGTCTACCGAAAGGGAATCCATAACCTACCTCGCAGCCGAACAGGCGCCATGAATCCACTTCTTGCCTTGTCTTCTGAAGCATCTCCAAATAGTAAAACACTATCACATATGAATTCTATGTAAGAAACCATGAATAATGATACCCATATTGGCTACTTTTTACTCGGGTCAAATTCCATCCCTTAATTTAGGAAAAGCGGGTCTCAAGGGCAAGACAAAAATTTTATGACCAAAATACAAAATTCAATACAGAAATCCCAAAACCCATTACTTTAATCATAGGAATGCTCAATTAATTCTAAAAATCATCGTTAAAATGAAAACCCCAAATATGGGTCTAAGAACCCTAACTTTGATTCAAGAATTTCAACTCTAGAATGGAAGATTAATGATTAATTAGCCTAGATATGACATTATCTAGCATGAACAACAACAATTTCATCATTAAACATCATATAAGAATCAATTTCATTTTTAACCCTTCTTCACATGAAACCCATAAAAATCCTCTTAGATTCTAGGTGATTCTAGGGATTAAGAGTGCTTAAAGAACCCTCTACAAAGCTCTCCAACGAAAATAGAATAATGAATAGGGTTTTTGGGTCTTAAACTTATAAAGCAGGGTCAGCCTCAGTTAACACCTCTACAGCGGTCAAATGGCCGCCCCAGCGGTTGTGCAAACCGCTACGGCAGTCCTAGCTAAAATACACACTACTGCTGCAACAGCTATCCCACTGCTGCAGCTGTGCTGTTGCTGCCCCAGCGGACACTAGACACCAGAATCCCAAAAACCAAGTTTCATGATTTTCTTCCGAAATTCGACAATTATCTGAGGCCCCATACAGACAACTAAGATATGCACATATACATAAAAATGTGCTACGAACTCACTCATGACCTCAAAATTTCCATCAGAGGCTTCGTTGACCAAGTCAACCCCCGATGGCCTAATTGTCAACTTTCCAACCAAAGTCCTAAAACGTATCCGGGTGTATTGGCAACCGAACCAACCCCCCCAATCAATCATAAATGGTCATTCGGACCTCTCGAAATCAATGAATTTTCATTAAAAGTCCGTTCACCCAAAAGTCAACTCCCGGTCAAATGGTTTTTCGCTTAAAGCCAATTTTTTCTAGTAAACATTCCAAAGCCCAAAACGATGCCTAGGAAGTCATGAAAACTATCTCCTCTAGTCAAAACTGCTCTAACAAGACTCAGGAACGGGTCAGCGTGGGTAAAAATGGAAGAATCACGGTAACGACAAAACGGGTCGTTACACAAGATCGATAGACTCGATCCGCCACCACAAAATCTACAACAGAAGTAGAGACAATAATAGGTATATCAACTTAATCATATAACAATTCAGACCCGTAGAGAAATAAACAGAGACATAGGAGAAAGTAAAGCCTGGATAAATTGAGACTGAAGCTTGCCAATGGCAAGCCGAAATAATAACCGTGACAATCGTATAAAAGCCTCAACTATGGTTTTTTAGGAAAAGCATAGAAATAGGCATGTTTTCCCTTGGACTACATGCCTATATGACCAGCATAACCTATCTGAATTTAACCCCTCACCGATTGAGAACTGCCCCTACCAGGCTGATGACCGTCTCTGTCGGGCTGTGAACCCCATCTACAAAAATATCTACTTCCTCTAGATGATCGTGCTGAAGGTTTAGGTGTCTGAACCTGAGAGATCTGTAGGGCTCCACCCAGTCTAAGTCTGGGACACTTCCTATGGAAAGGCCCTGCTAGTCATGGGCTGCTGAACTGATACAGAAGAACCAAAATACTCTCTACGGACTGAGTATTAGGAGTAAGAACCCCGAGATATGTGCCCAAAACTATACTCACTATGCCCTAAAGAATCACCAGCTAAAATCTAAAGTTCTGATTAGATAGGGTGACTAGAATGGTAATGATGGCATCTGTCACCCACCTCTAAAAGAAGAACCGCCAAAACTGCCAAATCTGAAGTCCTTATTATCCTCATCTCTATCCTAAGCGTAGAACCTCACTGACTCAACCACTTGGCATGCTCCACCACCTACTGAAATGTAGCCCCAGAAACCACTACCGGCAAAGTTGCTAATCGAAGCGGAAAGGACAAGCCTTTAACAAATTACCTCACTCTCTCTACCTCGGTGGGGGGAGAAATAATACGACATAATGAGCTGAGGCGTGGAATCTATTATCATACTGTGCGACTGACATACCCCTCTGCTCTAAGGCTTTGAACTCGTCCCTTCTTATGTCCCTCAAGATGCGAGGAATATACTTCTCCAGAAATTCCTGATAAAACAGAGTCCATGACATAGGAGGCGACGCAACTGATCAACTCTCAATATAGGATCTCCACCACTGATTGGCATCCTTGATCATCTGAAAAACAACATTGTTGACGCCGTGTAACTCTACCAAACCCAGGTTTTGAAGCCTCTCCTGACAGCTAATGATAAATTTATAAGCATCCTTCTCGCTAGTACCATGAAACTAGGAAGGCCTCATCTTGGTAAATCTCTCAAACATCTTCTACTTCTAATTAGTCATAACATGCCCAGAAACTATCCAGGAGAAAAATCAGGATATAAAACACCACAGCGGCAGCGACTGTGCCACCAAGGTATGGAATTCATCAGGGTTCTCACCCCAACTGTTACACCCTGTATTTTTTGTTCTTTTCGTGTTAGTATGCGTTATGAGTTAAGTAACAAAAGTATGGTGAGGATAATATTCCCTATTCAGATGATAATAAGTTTAAACAAGTGTTAAGTAAGTTTCATAAGAGTTCAGGGTTAAACGAATAAAAGAAAATACTTTTCGATAAGGCTCGCCAAAGGATAGTGGATCGTAATAGCCCACACTTTTGTTGTAAGAATAAGAGTGCTTAATATGATAATAAGTTCTTTTTAAGAGGTACTTGAATCATGCAAAAGTCGTATGATAAGGCTTGAAGTCAAGCAAGTTGCAAAAAAAAAATTAAAAAAAGTCAACGCTAGTAACGTTCATAAGTTCGCTGAAATTTGGGTCTAATGTCACTGAGATTTTCTCTCAATATATGGATTTAGGGTGTGATCCACTTACCAAATTAAAGTTCTGCGAGTCTAGTTTCAAACGCATTAAACCTTTCATCGATACGATGACATAATAGAGAGATATTTGCATCTTTACGAGACTTCACAGGCAGCCCCTTTGGGACCCACTTCAGATGGTGGAGAGTTATAAAAGATGTATAAATCGGCAGAAACCATGTGAGCCTAAGTTTTCGTCCTCGACAGATTATAACACCCTAAAATGATCTCCAAAGGTTCTGATAACAGCCCATTGCAGAATCAAAGGCAAATAACGTAAATCTAATGTCTGGAATCTCGTGATCCTAGTTAGATCAAGTTCTTCTTCTTTATTGTTGTATTGAAGAATTCTTCAAGGTGAAGTAACCTCATATTTCAAGTTTTCCTTGATGTTTAGGGTAGAAGTCATAGCTAGTTTGTACGGTTGAAAACGCATGATACAAAAGTCGAAAAGAGTAGTTTTGTTCTCGTTGCTTGTTGAACGATTTTAAGGTTGTTCTTGTGGTATTTTGTGGAAGCAAATTGAGTGATAACTTGCGTATGTTGGTGTTGTTGTTTTTACATGTATTTGAAAGAAGAAAGGGTTTAAAGGTATAACTTTAAACTGAGCTTGGTGCTCATTTATTGTTGTTGTTGCTGTGCTGCTAATTGGCTGATTATGAGCTCAATTTTAAGTTAAATTCATGGCTGATTAATGTGGGAAGGGGATGGTTATGTGTTGTTGGTTGTGTTTCTTGATTTTAAAGAGAAGAGAAGTTGAAAACATGTTATTTAGTAATATGAAACCGAGCTTTTCGCTCATTACTTTGTTGTTGAGTTGCTGGCTGGTTTTAGTCATTATTATGCCCGTTGTAGGCTTGGGAAAAGTTCTTAAATAAAGGGAGATTCTGCCCATTTTAATATAGAATAAGCTTATTATTCATTGCACAATAATTGCATCTTTCATACCTTAACGATAGCGGTATTATTGTTGTTGTAGAACAGCGTGCGACGAGTAGAGTACAATGTAGTTATTGGACAGATTATTATAAGGTATGTAAAGGATTTTCATTCTTTCTTTTGGCATGACCTTAGTCCCAAAATGACATTTCATAAAGAAGCGTTTAAAGAAGAGTTTCAGCAAAAAGTGTTTTATTCTATTCGAGTCCTTATATAAAGTTGTATTGTGTTTGTCTCGTTAGGAGTACTTTTCAGTCTATACTTATTCTTGTTCTGTGAGAAAGGAAAGAGTGTAGTTACAAGCTTACAATTATACAGTGCAACCGCAACAACAAGCTCTATATATGGCTAGGTAGCTCTATGTATATGTATTGCATCACCGAGCCTCCCATGGTGGGGTAGATACACCGAGCCTCCCATGGCCGGGTAGACACATCAACCTTCCATGACCGGGTAAAAACATCGAGCCTCCAATGGCCGGGAGGACACACCAAGCCTTCTATGTCTTGGTAGCACCGAGCCCAAGTGGTCGGGTAGACACACTGAGCCATTCATGGCCGTGTAGATACATTGAGCCTTCCATGGCCGAGTAGACACAATGAGCCTTTTATGGATGGGTAGCACCGAGCCTACATGGTCGGGTAGACACACACACCGAGCGTTATACGCTGTCGGGTAGCTATATATGTATTACATTGCATTGTTGCAGCTGAGACAGAAATAGATAAGTACTTATTAAGTTTATCATTGACTCATAATACTTTCAGTTATTACAGATTTCAGCTCAGTTTCAACTTTTAGTTATTTCAGTTGCCTTACATAGTCGATACATTATTTCATACTGACGTCCCTTTTGCCGAAGGCGCTACACTTCTCATATCTACAGGTTCGGATAGACAGGTAGTGAGGCCTTCCCAGTAAACAATTAAGAGTATCAGCTTGATTGGTAAGCTCTATATCATCCGGAGTTACCAGGTCAAGAGTTGGTACTATTTTTTG
Source organism: Lycium barbarum (assembly GCF_019175385.1). Classification (NCBI taxonomy): domain Eukaryota; kingdom Viridiplantae; phylum Streptophyta; class Magnoliopsida; order Solanales; family Solanaceae; genus Lycium; species Lycium barbarum. Next base: position 25,197,574 of record NC_083348.1, read on the forward strand.
TATATAGAAATGATAGGTAGGACCGGGCCCTGTCTCGACCACAGTACAACTTGATCTTCCTATAGGCTTGTGGACATGTCCTGTATATCAAATATATCAGTGTGGTAGCCTGACAAGCCCTTGTGTATACCTTTTCTTGGGTTTTACAGTTTGCAGGGACGTATTTTGACCTTGTCGGCCAGTTCTGTATACATATGATGGGATGATCCCATTTTTTTAGAGACATAGTACTTGGCCTTGTCGGGCTAAGATGTTATGTTTTACTTATAACTAGCCTCGTTGGCCAGATAGCGTAGATATTTTTCCGGAGATATGAGTTACAGTGGTGCGCTCGGGGTCTAAGTATGGCATCGAGTGCTAGCCACGCCTCCCCAGGTTTTGGGCGCGACAAACGTGGTATTAAAGCAGGTCTGTCCTAGGGAGTCTGCAAGCCGTGTCTAGCAGGGTCTTGTTTTTAAATGTGTTGTGCACCACGTTATATAAACAGGAAGCTACAGGGCATTTAGGAATTGGTTGCCCTTATTTCATATCCAAATCGTATTGTAGAGGTTAGTTATAAGAATTTGGCTCTTAACTTACGTGTTAGTGTTTGTATACAGAGATTCTTGTAACCAAAAAGACTACAACTAGAAAAAGGGTGTGGCCAATAGTAGAAATCCCCAGTTGGTGTGGCCAATCTGAGGCCCTTTCAGATCATGGGTGCACCAGATGTGCAAGTAGTATGCCAGAGCATCAAAAGTGTGAGAAGTTTTCTCACCCATAAAGAAAAACGTTACCTAAAGCATAAAAAAGTTAGTGTGAGTTTTAGAAGGCAAAAGAACTAAAGTGGAGGAGGCACGACGTACTTAAACAGAAGAGACAGTAATGTCACGACCCAAACGGGAGGGCCATGACGGGCACCCAGGCCTACTTGCCCAGCACCACTAACCATGCTTTCATATCATAATCATAAATAAGAGTGGACCTCAAGGGTTATCGGATGGAAATCTGCTAAATCATATGAGAAATACGTTGAAGAAGGGAGAGCCAGAATGTCACGACCCAGCTAGGGGCCGCGACGGGTACTGACCACCGAGCACCCCTTATTTCCTCACTTGTCATAGTCATTTACGCTTCTTTATCATTCATGATTGTATGAAAATCATTTTTGGGTGGGAAACACAATTAGTCTATATATATAAATGCCTCATTAGGCCATCAATATAATATATATAATATATACATGCATGCTGTAATAAACTTGTGAGACCATCTAACCCACACTACGCATCTATGAGCCTCTACTAACATACTATACATGTAGACGGAACAAGACTCCGTCATGCCCAAAATATACATATGTACCAAAAGGATAATCATAAGCACCTCCGGACAATGGAGTGCTTTCAATCTGCTGATAGCTCCTAAGAATCCGGATCGAGCTCGCCTCCCTGTCTACCTGTGGGCATGAACACAACGTCCAAAGAAAACGGACGTCAGTACGAATGTTGTACTGAGTATGAGAGGCATGAACAAAAACAAGACATCAAGAAAGTAAAGGAGGCATCAAGTATGGAGCAACTGTACCTGACTGGGAATCATATGAAAAGTAATGCATGCTGACTTACTTTTATGCTTATCATCATCTCATGTATGCATATCATATGTATGTATATATAAACTGCCCGACCATAAAGGTGCGGTGTGATAATCAGTAACATTAGCCCGCGTCCGGGGTACCATCTCATGCCGCCCACTAGTGGTGTCTGCCCATGCCAACTGGCCATGGTGTATCGTATAGCTGCCCGTTTTGGCGGTGACTGCCCGGCCAACTTGGCCCAGTGTGATGCAATCATGACATGCTCATCATAAAATATTTATAATGATATGCTTATCAAAATATACTTATCATCATACATGCACAAGGACTCTAGAACAACTGCATTCTATCGAGGTGACGTAAGGTCGTGAACCCTCGATTCCATTATGAGCATTTATGAACATTTTGCCTCACCTTGAAGGGATTAGGATATACGGTGAGTATATACAAGGAACAACATCATTTACTTTATAAGAACGTCACATCATATATCTTGACTCATGTAGCTATGCATGATCTTAGGCTCTTGTCTTTCCGGAGTATAAGAGAATCATGGAAAGGGAAAAGAATCATATCATGGGATTCATGCCATAGAAATAAAAGGACTAGCTCACATACCTTTGTCGCTTAGTTAAGCTATCGTTCACTCGTTCTCCGTCGGTATCACGTTGCCACCTTCACGAGAGAATAGGCATTATAGTTAGTCAATCGACCATAAGAACGCGTCGCTATTTCTAGATAAAATTGGGCAACATTTCCGTGTTTCTACTACTTTTCCCATGTTCTATTTCAGCTCCTAAAACATTTATAACAACACTCACAATATAGTATCAACATTCCTCACTTAGCAAAATCCATCATTTTTCTCCAATTTTTTTCCACATTTAATGGTTTTAGCTCATCGTCATAATTGTGCTTACTTCACACCTATTCCATGGTCTAAACATCATTTATAATGTATTCATAATCATAACATATCAACTTTCATGATTCCATTCAACTATGATTCAATGGTGACACTATTCACTCATTCAAGACCCATTTTCCATGTCTTTGTACAATTCAAGCTTCTTAGTCTTCTAATACCTCAAACAACATGCTAAAGTCATGAAACTTACCTAAGATGATGGCGGAACAAGTCTATAGTAGAATTAATCTTCTAGCACCAAAACCCTCTTTCACCTCTTTTGGAATTTCTTGCAGGAGATGACTTCCAATTAGGTTTCATACACTTTGCTTCACAAATTTGGTGTTGTTGATCATTGATTTCCTTGGTATTCTTATGGTTGAAGTGATTAGAGAGTTCTAGAGCTTTCTTGAGTTGTGGAGGTGAGGAAATGAAATGGATGAAATGAAAAAATGGACCCTTACCCTTAAACTTAAAAGCTGGCCGAGCCAACTTATACGGACCAACATACGGTCCATACTATTTATACGGACCGTATGTGTGGCCGTATATTTGGTCCAGTGGTTGGTCCTCTCTTTGGCCAAGTATACGGTCAAACATACGGCTGGTACAATTTATACGGCCAGTATGTTTGGCCGTATAATGCCTCACTGATCCTTATGGAACCTGCAAAACACTTGTTTAACACTTCAATACCAATCTAAGGGACGTCATTGCATGTCTCTAAGACACCATTATGTTCTCACCAAATCATTGCTCGTTATTCTTATCCGATATACAACATACGACTCGCTTTCCTTACCTCGGATAGTTTTGAAATCTTGTTTCGGGTCATCAAATACTATTTCTCACTCATCGAAATACCGTATACTCCATGACCTTCGTTGTCCTATTCACAGTACATGTACGGGGAATTTTCCGAGGTATAACATTCTTCCCCCCTTTTGCAACATTTGTCCCCGAATGTTAAACACTCGGGATTCTACAAAAATTTCGCCAGAGTTTCCCCTGTAACTTGGCACTACCAACCTGTCACAGCAACCCATAATATCATCGCCTCACAGGGCTACATCACAATATTGACATATCTATGGCCACACACGACCAAAAGCATAAAAAGTGAGCGTACATACCTCATTGTGTTGGTGTCTCGTCTTGAACCTCTTCAGAGGGCTAGAACAAATGTGGGTACTTGGATTTCATCTTCTCTTCCACTTCCCAAGTCATTTCTTCCCTGTTGTTGTTTCACCATAGAACCTTGACTGAGGCGACCTCTTTATTTCGAAGCCTTTGCACCTGTCTATCTAAGATGGCAATCGGCATTTCTTCATATGTCAATTTTTCTGTCACTTGGACATCGTCAACCGAAACTATTCTTTTTGGGTCTCCAATGCACTTGTGGAGCATCGAAACATGAAAAACTGGGTGTACGGACTCGAGCTCTGAAGGCAAGTCCAGTTCATAGGCTACTCGACCCACCTTACGGATGATTCGATAAGGTCCAATGTATCTTGGGCTCAACTTCCCCTTTTTACCAAATCTCATTACTCCTTTCATAGGAGAGACTTTCAAAAATACCCAATCATTAGCTTAAAATTCCAAGTCTCGTCGGCGATTGTCCGCATAAGAGTTTTGGCGACTTTGGGCTATTAGCAGTCGGTCTCGGATCACCTTAACCTTTTCAACTGCTTGTTGGATCAAGTCGGGGCCTATTAATTGTGCTCCTCCAGTTTCAAACCATCCAATTGGGGATCTACATTTTCTTCCATACAAAGCTTCATATGGAGCCATTTGGATACCGGAATGATAGCTTTTGTTGTATGCGAACTCAATAAGGGATAAATGCTCGTCCCAACTTCCACCAAAATCCAGTACACATGCTCGTAGCATATCTTCCAAGGTCTGAATAGTACGTTCGGCTTGTCTATCAGTCTGTGGATGAAACGCCGTGCTGAACTTAACTTGAGTACCCTAACCTTCTTGGAAGGACTTCCAAAACTTGGCTGTAAACTGTGCCCCTCTATCTGTAATAATGGCCAAGGGAATTCCATGAAGTTGCACAATTTCTTTTAGATACAACCTGGCATAGTCTTCTGCCGAATACGTGGTTCTGACTGGGAGGAAATGAGCTGCTTTTGTGAGTCTGTCCACGATCACCCATATTGAATCATACCTGCCACGGGAACGGGGTAATCCCACGATGAAATCCGTGTTGATCAATTCCCATTTCCACGTAGGAATTTCCATTGCTTGCAACATGTTACATCCGACATTTTTGTTTATTCGAAAGATTCAAGATAAATTGATCTGTGATGAATAAGGCCACAATTGGACCATACTTGGTATGAATGTGTAGGTTATGAATTCAATGGTGTGGAATTACGAAAGGTGGCCAAGGGCAAAATTGGAATTTTGGAAACTTGCCCATGAACTACAATATTTAGCCAACAATTTGGGCTCACAAAAATAATAAGAAAATGAGGCCCAAAAGGTGGAGGCCCAACCGGCCAAGAGGCCTTTGGCCCAAGTCCATTAATTAGTCATGTGACTAATTATATATCAAGGATAACTCTTAAGAAGCTTCAAGAAAAATTGAGTGAAAACAAGAGCAAAAGAGAAGGAGAGGTCACGGCTAAGAGAGAGAGAAAAGAGAAAAAAAAAGAAAAATTCTTGGAGCCAATCTCTTTGGTTCAAAAATTCAATTCTTGTGGGATTATTACCAAGCTCAAGATTCTCTACAACTTGATATAATTATCTTGGCAAGAGGACAACTCTAGTGGCAAGTGAGGAACTTGAAGGAAAGGTAAGAATTTCATGCCCTTGTTATGTTATGGAAGATGCATGTATGTGGGAATGAATGAAAAGCATGAAAATCTTGTGAGTTGTGAATGTGTGTGTATGGCCGTATGTATGTATATGTTGAATGTCTATGGTGACTTGAAATTATGTTGAAATCTAGTTGTAGTTAATGTGGGAATTGTATTAGAAATGAAGGTTGAATGAATTAGTGAAAGTTGGAAATTATAAGGTATGGCCGTGTGGTGCTATGTGTAGGATGGAATATGAACTAAATTCCGTTAGTATGTTAATTGTGTTATTGTGAAATGAATGGAAAAATAATAGTCCTTGTTGTCATGGAAAAATGGTTACTAAGTTGTTGAAGGAAACTATGCAACCTTGTTATTGCTTATGTAAAAATGGAAATGGAAGTTGGGGGATATTGCATGTTGGCCGTGTGGTGCCTTGTATGAAAGTGGATGGATTGAATTTATTTAATGCAATACTTGTGTTGTTATGACTTTGTGAAGTAGATGGAAGGATAATGGTTAAGCTAAAACGAATAATTTGTTGGTTAGGTTGTTGTCGGAAAGTATGTCGCTTTAGCGTGATTTCTTGAAATTATGATTAATGATAATGAACTGGGAATATGGAAATGTGTTTATGAACTTGTATGTTGAAAGTTAGGAAAAGATTGGAAAAGTAGTGACTTAATGGAAGGTTTGAATGTTTGTGTATCTTATGAATATTATGTGAAAATGGTATAGATGCCTCCGATGTATGTCGTAATGATTTTGATGGATAATGGATATGAAAATAATAAGTTTGGTTTGGAAATGCAAGTTTGAAACGAAAAATGTTTCGTTATGTCGAAAGATGGCTAATGATGCCTTAGTGTATGTCTTGATGTTTGTTGTTGTTTGGATGTCATTTCTGGGTTGTTGTGTTGATGAATTGAGCCGAGCTAAGTCTCGGGGATGTCGTATATACAGAGGAAATGCTGCCGAAATTTCGGTAGGCAAGTATGTGTAAAGTTGGAATATTGAAAGAATGAAACTAACAAATGGTAAACTTGACCATTTCCAGATTTTGGACGAAATTTGGATTGACGCCAAGCGAGCATAACGCGTTATCGAGGTATGTGAAGCACTTCCCTATGTTACTAGGCATGTTCTGGATGTGATAGGCTCGGCCGCGAGCCTTAAGTACGACTCCGTTCCCCGGAATTCGAGACGGAAAACCGCTCCAATTCCTTCAATTCAATTGAAGCTATTTTCTTACAAATTGCCTTTAAAGTGAATGTTTGTACAAAACTTCCCTAAACGGAGTCGCAACACTTCCAAACGACTATGGATGACCTCATAAGGTCTATTAGCAATAATTTACCTATGTAGCCTCGAGTTGGTCCGAGGCGGGTCCACAAGGCCCGATATCTTCTGTAAAATTTTAAATACTTCCGTTTTGGTCCGATTTTCTCTAAAAACTTCTGGACTATTATTTTGTGTATAATATGGTTATTTTTGCGTAATTCATACAAATGATTTTTGAACATTTGTGAATCCGATTCCGATGATAATCTGTCGTGCCTTCCCAACTAGGACATAGGCGCGTACTATGCATACTATCTGGATATTCTGATTTTGGCTCGCCGTTTGGCACCCTTCAGTTGATTGAGTCTGTATGTTGAGTCTGTATGTAAGTAGTTTCTCATTTATCGGTTCGTGTCTGTCCCAATGCATTCTTTCACTGTGACCCGGGCCAGGTTCTGTTATCGTGCATATTTCTCTGCATTGTTCACCGCGTCCCTCGGCGTACGGGCCGGGATCTGTACGTCTGTATGATATTATGATCTGTGTATGGGGATGGCGGCCAGGATGGCATATAATCTGATCTGATTCTGTCTGTCCACCGCGTCCCGTACTAAAAGGGCCGGGTCCTGTTACCGCGCCCCCAGACAGGGCCGGGATCTGTATGAATGTATGCGTGTGCTATCTATATTTATATAAGCACATGCCTCTGTATGATTCTGTATGACTCTGTACTACTCTGCATGCATAATTCTGTCCGACATACTTCTGTCTGTCCGTCTGAAAGACGACTACGTCTGTATGTCCGTATGGATTCTGATTCTGTATGTCCGTATGGATTCTGATTCTGCCCGTCTGTCCGTATTATGATTCCGTCTGTCTGTCCGAACCATAATTCTGTTTATTTGTATGGGACATGGTTCTGTATGTCTGTCTGGATCATGACTCTGTCCGTCAGTCTGATTTGTGGTTCTGTTCGTTATATTTCTGTGACTCCGGTTCGGACTATGTTTATATCTGTTATGTTCTGCTTTACATACTCGGTACATTTTTCGTACTGACCCCCGTTCTTCGGGGGCTGCGCTACATGCCCGCAGGTACAGACGCACCAGGTGATACACCGCCAGCGTAGGGTTCTAATTCTGCTGTTTGAAGAGCTCCTTTGATCCGGAGCGTATACTTTTGGTATATATATCTTCTGTCTTCTGTATACTCTATATGTATGGATATTCTGGGTACGGCGGGGCCCTGTCCCGTCATATGATTCTGTATGTCTGTAGAGGCCTGTAGATAGATGTGTGGGTTACGGGTTTCGTCGGTATGTTAGCCTTATCGGCTTATATGTAAATGTGTGTATGTTCAGGTATGTATGTATATATGTGTATGTTTGCGCGCGTGCCGTATTTGTATCGACCTACTTCTGTAACTTCCGTTAAAAAAAAAAAAATCCGTATGATTCAAAAGTTGGTCAGGTAGGTATGTACGGGTACCCAGTTAGGGTACCAGTCGCGGCCCACGGGGTTGGGTCGTGACAAAAGTGGTATCAAAGCGGTTAGTCCTCGGAATGTCTACAGGCCGTGTCTAGTAGAGTCTTGTTTATCGATGTGTTGTGCACCCCACCTATAAACAGGAAGCTACAGGGCATTTAGGATGTTACCCTTCTTTGGAATCTTAGATCGTGCGATAAAGCTGTATGAATAGGATGATTCTCCCCTACGAATGGCTGTACCTACAGCGAGGCTCCAAAAGAGCAGGAGTGTCGGTATTTGGGGAAAATGTTTCTGACCCTCTTCCTGCAGGTGATTGCAGGTTGATAAATAATGAAGAGGAGCGCGTCGGATGATGGGGTTGGGGGTGCTAATAAGGCCCCCAGGACATCACCAGGACCGAGTAGGCAGATCCCCAGCTACTCGATTGAGACAGATCCTTCGGAGGATCCAGAGACAATTCCTCCAGAGTTTTTGATCCCCAGAGCAGAGGCTCCCAGGGAAGACAGTTATGACACCGACCCTTCGGAGGACCCAGCGACGATACCTCCGGAGTTTCTTACTCCCAGGGAGGAGGATAGCCCCGATACTGAGCCACCAGAGCATTCCTCTGGGACGCCGGAGAAGGAGGTTCCCGAGGATGTGCCAGCAGCTCCGATAGTGGAGCAGTATGTTAGACAGGCGTCCCCGGAGAGTGTCACGCCCTACTCCAGCCCTTTGTCCTGGCCGTCGGTGAATCAGGAATTGCCAGGCTACCTACACTCCTCCGATTCAGATGCAGGGAATAGTGGGGGCCAGACAGACGATGATGATGAGGGGCACGGTTCCCACGGCAGCTCCCCAGGTTAGACTCGAGACTGATCAGTATAAACATATAAGCTTCCTAGAATTTTCGATGTGTGTGTGATATCTGTAAAACGTTGTTCTATGAAGACGACGGAAATTTAAAAGGATTAGAGACCTAGCGACCAAAGGCAAGGGCGACTGAGATGTCCCCACCGTCAATGTGAGTCTAGAAATCCCGGATGAAAGTAAACAGGAAAGGGCCTCCGATGCTGTTGAATTGGGCACGTGTGGTAAGTGTCGACGACGTTATAATTCTTACTTGAGGTTATCAGCCCCGTGTGGCTGCGATACGACATGATATGATATGTATGTGTGTATATGTGTTGGCCCTGTGAGGCATAATTGGTATTTCTGGTGTACAGGTTTCGGATAGTAAGAAAAACAGAGGAACCTCTGCCCAAATTTTTCCAGAAATATGGAAGTAAATATGTAGACTAAGTACAAAAAGGTCCCGCGATACTTGTCGGACTTTAGTTTTCTTCTGTCGATGGCCGGAGAACACCTTACGGTGATATTTTATCAGATTCCACCGACTATTTGGAGGCGGAATTCGTGGGACGAAGACTTAAATCCCTGGGTTATCCGTAATCATATGTATATGTGTATGAAAGTGAATGTTTAAGATTCAGAAAGGCGATATGGTAATGGTACGACTTAGCCGGGGGTGGGACCCGCTACAAAGATTTTCCGAAAACTTGCTAAGACCCCGATTTGCTCTAAAATTACGCGACAAGGGTCGTGCGGGGCGATCGACGAAATTATATCAGCCCTAACACGTCGGAATGCATGAAAGTTTTGGAGTTAAGCGTGCTCAAGCCAGAGCAATTCTGGGATGGGTGACCCCGTGGGAAGTAATGCAAAGTTTTGCACAAGTGTAGGTATGATGGATATAAATGAAAATTTGGGGTAATCTAAAGGAAAAGAGAATGTGTGGAGTAATTAGTGCCTTTACAGAAGCCACACAGACCGACGCGGAATAAATGGGCAAAAAGGAAAGGTGCGATACCGCTCGAGAAATTGAGCGAATTCGAATAATAGTCAGAGACGCTCGCCAGTAAGATATTAGTAAATATATCTGTATGTGTGTATGTGTATGTGTGTGTATGTGTGTATGTATGATTTTCGTTTGGTGCCCATGCGGGTTAAGAGCTGAGTCCCGGCAACTAACGTTGTGATAGACGAAAGGTTTTACTAAACCGAATACGTGAAGCGAAGCGGGGGTGAGGACACAAATGTTGTCAAGGACCAGAAAAACCCCTATTCCATTATAACTCCGTCTGGTATGACGATGTCTGAAAAGGAAGACGAGTATGGATGGTAGGAAAGATGAAAGATAAGAAGTGAGAATAAGCAGAATCTTTGAAAGAGTCGATAAGCGACGCGAGACGATTTGTATGATAACTTGGCCAACAAGGTTACCAATAAGGGAATTTTCCACAAATCACTAGAGCCTTACTAAGAGTGATCTGATTCGGCTTCAGATTCTATCTGTTATATTTCTGCACTTCCGATGTTGATAAGGCTCTGTCTATTACGCCTCTATGCTTCTGAACTCGATTAAGTCCCCACCTGATAAATCTTTGTACATCCGATTCTGAATATGTTCATGGTTGACCTACCCCTGTATGATTGATTCTGAATACGTTTCTGTCTGATACACCTCTGTATGTCTGACTCCGGATACGAATCCGTCTGATATGCTTCTGCGCGTCTGATTTCGATCGTACGCCTGTCTGATACATCTTCGTATGTCTGATCTTGATTACGACCCTATCTAATACATTTCTGTTCGCCTGACTTTGAATACGAATCCGTCCGCCATGGTTTAGTACGTCTGCCTCCGATTACGAATCCGTCCGATATGCTTCTACGCGTCCGGTCCTAATTCGGAAGCTGCTGGTATGAAGTGTCTGGTATGAAGAGGGATCACGATAAGGTGGTAGGGAACTCAGCAGAGTAGCAAGAAATGATATTGACTATGATATCTGGGAAGCGTTCGTCTGTTACAAGAATATAGTTTATGGTCCGATAATTATGTGGGCTATAAAAATATAGATTATGAAGTTATTTGAATCAGTGACGAGAAGAATTACCCCCTCATGTAGGTGAAGAAGCCATGTCGGGAAGTCCACGAAGGACAATTATAAAGAGGACCCTCCCGAAGTAGTACGACGCCCCATAAGGTCAATTTAACATTCGAGGACGAATGTTTCTAAAGGGGGGGAGGATGTTACATCCGACATTTTTGTTTATTCGAATGATTCAAGATAAATTGATCTGTGATGAATAAGGCCACAATTGGACCTTACTTGGTATGAATGTGTAGGTTATGAATTCAATGGTGTGGAATTACGAAAGGTGGCCAAGGGCAAAATTGGAATTTTGGAAACTTGCCCATGAACTACAATATTTAGCCAACAATTTGGGCTCACAAAAATAATAAGAAAATGAGGCCCAAAAGGTGGAGGCCCAACCGGCCAAGAGGCCTTTGGCCCAAGTCCATTAATTAGTCATGTGACTAATTATATATCAAGGATAACTCTTAAGAAGCTTCAAGAAAAATTGAGTGAAAACAAGAGCAAAAGAGAAGGAGAGGTCACGGCTAAGAGAGAGAGAAAAGAGAAAAAGAAAGAAAAATTCTTGGAGCCAATCTCTTTGGTTCAAAAATTCAATTCTTGTGGGATTATTACCAAGCTCAAGATTCTCTACAACTTGATATAATTATCTTGGCAAGAGGACAACTCTAGTGGCAAGTGAGGAACTTGAAGGAAAGGTAAGAATTTCATGCCCTTGTTATGTTATGGAAGATGCATGTATGTGGGAATGAATGAAAAGCATGAAAATCTTGTGAGTTGTGAATGTGTGTGTATGGCCGTATGTATGTATATGTTGAATGTCTATGGTGACTTGAAATTATGTTGAAATCTAGTTGTAGTTAATGTGGGAATTGTATTAGAAATGAAGGTTGAATGAATTAGTGAAAGTTGGAAATTATAAGGTATGGCCGTGTGGTGCTATGTGTAGGATGGAATATGAACTAAATTCCGTTAGTATGTTAATTGTGTTATTGTGAAATGAATGGAAAAATAATAGTCCTTGTTGTCATAGAAAAATGGTTACTAAGTTGTTGAAGGAAACTATGCAACCTTGTTATTGCTTATGTAAAAATGGAAATGGAAGTTGGGTGATATTGCATGTTGGCCGTGTGGTGCCTTGTATGAAAGTGGATGGATTGAATTTATTTAATGCAATACTTGTGTTGTTATGACTTTGTGAAGTAGATGGAAGGATAATGGTTAAGCTAAAACGAAGAATTTGTTGGTTATGTTGTTGTCGGAAAGTAGGTCGCTTTAGCGTGATTTCTTGAAATTATGATTAATGATATTGAACTGGGAATATGGAAATGTGTTTATGAACTTGTATGTTGAAAGTTAGGAAAAGATTGGAAAAGTAGTGACTTAATGGAAGGTTTGAATGTTTGTGTATCTTATGAATATTATGTGAAAATGGTATAGATGCCTCCGATGTATATCGTAATGATTTTGATGGATAATGGATATGAAAATAATAAGTTTGGTTTGGAAATGCAAGTTTGAAACGAAAAATGTTTCGTTATGTCGAAAGATGGCTAATGATGCCTTAGTGTATGTCTTGATGTTTGTTGTTGTTTGGATGTCATTTCTGGGTTGTTGTGTTGATGAATTGAGCCGAGCTAAGTCTCGGGGATGTCGTATATACAGAGGAAATGCTGCCGAAATTTCGGTAGGCAAGTATGTGTAAAGTTGGAATATTGAAAGAATGAAACTAGCAAATGGTAAACTTGACCATTTCCAGATTTTGGACGAAATTTGGATTGACGCCAAGCGAGCGTAAAGCGTTATCGAGGTATGTGAATCACTTCCCTATGTTACTAGGCATGTGCTGGATGTGATAGGCTCGGCCGCGAGCCTTAAGTACGACTCCGTTCCCCGGAATTCGAGACGGAAAATCGCTCCAATTCCTTCAATTCAATTGAAGCTATTTTCTTACAAATTGCCTTTAAAGTGAATTTTTGTACAAAACTTCCCTAAACGGAGTCGCAACACTTCCAAACGACTATGGATGACCTCATAAGGTCTATTAGCAATAATTTACCTATGTAGCCTCAAGTTGGTCCGAGGCGGGTCCACAAGACCCGATATCTTCTGTAAAATTTTAAATACTTCCGTTTTGGTCCGATTTTCTCTAAAAACTTCTGGACTATTATTTTGTGTATAATATGGCTATTTTTGCGTAATTCATACAAATGATTTTTGAACATCTGAGAATCCGATTCCGATGATAATCTGTCGTGCCTTCCCAACTAGGACATAGGCGCGTACTATGCATACTATCTGGATATTCTGATTTTGGCTCGCCGTTTGGCACCCTTCAGTTGATTGAGTCTGTATGTTGAGTCTGTATGTAAGTAGTTTCTCATTTATCGGTTCGTGTCTGTCCCAATGCATTCTTTCACTGCGACCCGGGCCAGGTTCTGTTATCGTGCATATTTATCTGCATTGTTCACCGCGTCCCTCGGCGTACGGGCCGGGATCTGTACGTCTGTATGATATTATGATCTGTGTATGGGGATGGCGGCCAGGATGGCATATGATCTGATCTGATTCTGTCTGTCCACCGCGTCCCGTACTAAGAGGGTCGGGTTCTGTTACCGCACCCCCAGACAGGGCCGGGATCTGTATGAATGTATGCGTGTGCTATCTATATTTATATAAGCACATGCCTCTGTATGATTCTGTATGACTCTGTACTACTCTGCATGCATAATTCTGTCCGACATACTTCTGTCTGTCCGTCTGAAAGACGACTACGTCTGTATGTCCGTATGGATTCTGATTCTGTATGTCCGTATGGATTCTGATTCTGCCAGTCTGTCCGTATTATGATTCCGTCTGTCTGTCCGAACCATAATTCTGTTTATTTGTATGGGACATGGTTCTGTATGTCTGTCTGGATCATGACTCTGTCCGTCAGTCTGATTTGTGGTTCTGTTCGTTATATTTCTGTGACTCCGGTTCGGACTATGTTTATATCTGTTATGTTCTGCTTTACATACTCGGTACATTTTTCGTACTGACCCCCGTTCTTCGGGGGCTGCGCTACATGCCCGCAGGTACAGACGCACCAGGTGATACACCGCCAGCGTAGGGTTCTAATTCTGCTGTTTGAAGAGCTCCTTTGATCCGGAGCGTATACTTTTGGTATATATATCTTCTGTCTTCTGTATACTCTATATGTATGGATATTCTGGGCACGGCGGGGCCCTGTCCCGTCATATGATTCTGTATGTCTGTAGAGGCCTGTAGATAGATGTGTGGGTTACGGGTTTCGTCGGTATGTTAGCCTTATCGGCTTATATGTAAATGTGTGTATGTTCAGGTATGTATGTATATATATGTATGTTTGCGCGCGTGCCGTATTTGTATCGACCTACTTCTATAACTTCCGTTAAAAAAAAATAAAAAAAATCCGTATGATTCAAAAGTCGGTCGGGTAGGTATGTACGGGTACCCAGTTAGGGTACCAGTCGCGGCCCACGGGGTTGGGTCGTGACACAACAAGTCCCCTGGCTTTTGATGTTCGGCTTTTACCTGTTGGCAATTCGGACATTGTGCTACAAAATCTGCTATGTCCTTCTTCATGCCATCCCACCAGTATATCAATTTAAGGTCATGATACATTTTAGTTGCACCGGGATGAATAGCATACCGAGAATAGTGAGCTTCTTCTAGAATTCGCTGGCATAATTCCGCCACATCCGGTACACATAGCCTGCCTCGATATCTAAGGATCCCATCTACGGAGACTTCAAATGGAGACTTTTCCTTTTCACGAGATAGATCTCGGTATCGGCTTAATTGAGAATCTTCATATTGTCGTTCCTTTACTTCTATATTCAAGGATGAAACTGTGGGGTCATTAATGCTGATGCCTGTACTACCTGAATCAATTGCACGTATTCCAAGACTTGTTAATCGATGGAGCTCCCGAACCATATCCTTCTTTTCTGAAGGAACTTCACATAAGCTAACCATTGATTGACGGCTAAGCGCATCGGCTACTACGTAAGCTTTTTTGGGGTGGTACAAAATGTCCACATCATAGTCTTTCAACAATTCTAACCACCACCTCTGCCGCAGGTTCAACTCCTTCTGTTTGAAAATATGCTGGAGACTCTTGTGATCTGTATAGATATCGACGTGCACACCATACAAATAATGCCTCCATATCTTTAAGGCATGAATAACCGCGGACAATTCGAGATCATGAGTTGGATAATTCTTTTCGTGTTTCCGTAACTGTCTCGAAGCGTATGCAATCACCTTCCCATGCTGCATCAATACACATCCTAGTCCCACACCCGAAGCATCACAATACACAACATAACCATCTGGCCCTTCTGGAAGTGTTAGTACTGGAGCTGAGGTCAACCTGTCTTTCAACTCTTGGAAACTACGCTCGCATGCATCGTTCCACTGAAATTTTGCCGACTTCTGGGTTAGCTTCATCAATGGAGCTGAAGTAGATGAAAAGCCCTCTACAAACCTTCTATAATAACCTGCCAAACCCAGAAAACTACGAACTTCCGTGGGCGTTATAGGCCTTGGCCAAGTCTTTACAACTTCTATTTTCTGAATGTCAACTCGGATGCCATCATCTGAAATAACATGACCTAGGAATGCCACAGAATTTAGCCAAAACTCGCACTTTGAGAATTTTACATATAATTCCCGAGCTCGAAGAATGCCAAGAACAATTCTCAGATGATCTGCATGTTCTGTTTCTCTGCGAGAATACACTAGAATATCATCAATAAATACTATCACGAAGAGATCCAAAAATGGCCTGAACACATTATTCATTAGATTCATGAACACAACCGGGGCATTTCCCAACCCAAACGACATCACTCGGAACTCATAGTGGCCATACCTCGTTCTGAAGGCTGTTTTGGGAATATCTTCTTCTCTAATTCTCACTTGATGATAACCAGATCTCAGATCTATCTTGGAGAACCACTTAGCACCCTATAATTGGTCAAACAAATCGTCAATTCTGGGGAGGGGATACTTGTTCTTTATTGTTACCTTGTTCAGCTGTCTGTAATCGATGCACATTCGTAGAGATCCGTCCTTCTTTGTCACGAATAAGACTGGTGCTCCCCAAGGCGATGAACTGGGCCTTTTAAACCCCTTTTCAAGAAAGTCCTTCAACTATGCCTTCAGCTCTTTCAATTCTGCCGGAGCCATTCGATAAGGAGGAATAGAAATGGGCTCAGTGTCCGGCAATACATCAATAGTGAAGTCAATTTCCCTCTCAGGAGGAAGACCTGGTAGTTCGTCTGGAAATACAACTGGGAATTCATTCACTACCGGAACAGATTGGAAAGCTGGCGACTTTGCCTCGGTGTCATGAACCCGAACTAGATGATAAATATAGCCTTTATCTATCATCTTTCTTGCCTTAAGGTAGGAAATGAACCTACCCTTTGGGGATGCCGTATTACCCTTCCATTCAAGTACGAGCTCTCCCGGAAATTGAAATCGAACCATTTTCGTTCGGCAATCGACATTAGCATAACATGAGGACAACCAATCCATACCCATAATTACATCGAAATCTATCATTTCAAGCTCAATCAAATCGGCTTTAGTCAGGCGATCACATATCACAATGACACAATTTTTGTACACTTTCCTCGCTATTACCGGATCACCAACCGGAGTGAATACCACAAAAGGTTTAATGGGCTCAGATTTCACCCCAATACAATCCGCGACATACGGAGTAACGTAAGAGAAAGTAAAACCCAGATCGATCAAAGCATATACATCACGGGAAAATATAGCCAATGTACCTGTGAAAACATTTGGGGAAGACTCAAGATCTTGTCAGCCAGCTAAAGCATATACGCGGGGCTGAACGACACCTAAAGTACATGCTCCCCCTCTGTCTCTGCCTCTACCTGCTGTAGTCTGAGGAGTCTTTGCTATCGGGGGTACTGAAGAAGACCCAGCTGCTGATCCTGTAGGATGAGTCCCAACTCTACCTCTTGCTGAATGGAAATCTCTTATCATATGACCAACCTGCCCGCAGGCGTAGCAAGCATCCGAACCCTGACGGCACTGTCCGGAATTCAGTCTACCGCACTGGCTGCACCGCGGTACTTAGGGTCTACTCTGACTAGAATCTCCCCTAAACTGAGAATCTGAGGCCCTCGAACTCTGGCCTTGTCCTGTCTGAAAGGAACGATCGAACCTCCTATCTCAGAATCTGGGAGGCGCACTAGCCGGTCACTGACCTGAGTGCCTAGAATGCATCTGTCTTGATCCCCCTTTATATTCACTGCTCGCTCTCATAGATCTAGCTCTCTTACCTTGCCTTCGGTCATTATCACGATAACTTCTCTGCAGCTGTTGTCGTTCCTTAAGATTCTGAGCATGTGCCTACATTCGGGAAATACCCATCCCGTCTTGCAAAGAGGCCGTCAGACAATCTCTAAACAAATGTGGCCCCAAACCACTCACAAATCTGTGTACACGATCGCCCATATCGGCCACCATAGTCGGGGCATACCTTGCCAGAGAATTAAACTGCAAGCTATACTCCCGAGCACTCATGCTTCCTTGCTTTAGATTCAAGAACCTGTCTGCTCTAGCTCGGCGGACCTCGGGCGGCAAATAATGGCGAATGAAGGCATCATCAAACTCTTTCCAAATGGGGGGAGGTGCATTTTTTGTCCTCGATGCTATCTAGTTGTTATACCACAATACCGCCACATCGCGGAGTCTATAAGAAGCCAACTCTACCGATTCGGTCTCAAAAGCATGCATAAGTTTCAACGTCCTCAGCATCTCTTTAATGAAGCCTAGTGGGTCCTCAAATGGCTTCGACCCGAAAAATTCCGGAGGATTTAGAGTCAGGAAATCACGGGCTCTCGTGCCAGCTGAACGATCACTCGGGCCCGTATTCTGCCGCTGTGCCTGGGCGGCAACCAATTTCGTCAATAGATGAATAGCTTCGGTCACTTGTTGGCCCGAAGCAACTTGTGGAGAAATTGGGACTGAGGCTCCTCCTGGCTCTTCTACATTGGACGAGGCCTCATTTTGTGATTCTTCCTCCTCTACATTCGCCGGAGGCTCTCTGTCCGCCCGCCTCTTCGTCGTAGCTTTGCCGTTCTGGGAAGCTGTAGCTTTTCCCTTTGGCGGCATTCTGAAATCACAACACACTTTTAGGAAGAATAAAATCTTTTGCATGGCTCTATCGCACGATCTCATAAGAAGAAATATGGCCGTCTTCCTAAATGCCCTCTAGCCTCTTGTTTATTAGCATGGCGCGCAACACACCATAAATAAGATTCTACTAGACACGGCTCGTAGACACTTCCTAGGACTGAACCGCTCTGATAGCACTTCTGTCACGACCCAGCTAGGGGTCGCGACGGGTACCCGAGGCTGACCACCAAGCACCCCTTATTTCCTCACTTGTCATAGTCATTTACGCTTCTTTATCATTCATGATTGTATGAAAATCATTTTTGGGTGGGAAACACAATTAGTCTATATATATATATATATACAAATGCCTCATTAGGCCATCAATATAATATATATAATATATACATGCATGCTGTAATAAACTTGTGAGACCATCTAACCCACACTATGCATCTACGAGCCTCTACTGACATACTATACATGTAGACGGAACAAGACATATGTACCAAAAAGATAATCATAAGCACCTCCGGACAATGGAGTGCTTTCAATAAGCTGACAACTCCTAAGAATCCGGATCGAGCTCGCCTCCCTGTCTACCTGTGGGCATGAACACAACGTCAAAAGAAAACGGACGTCAGTACGAATGTTGTACTGAGTATGAGAGGCATGAACAAAAACAACACATCAAGAAAGTAAAGGAGGCATCAAGTATGGAGCAACTGTACCTGATTGGGAATCATATGAAAAGTAATGCATGCTGACTTACTTTTATGCTTATCATCATCTCATGTATGCATATCATATGTATGTATATATAAACTTCCCGACCATATAGGTGCGGTGTGATAATCAGTAACATTAGCCCGCGTCCGGGGTACCATCTCATGCCGCCCACTAGTGGTGTCTGCCCATGCCAACTGGCCTTGGTGTATCGTATAGCTGCCCGTTTTCGCGGTGACTGCCCGGCCAACTAGGCCCAGTGTGATGCAATCATGACATGCTCATCATAAAATATTTATAATGATATGCTTATCAAAATATACTTATCATCATACATGCACAAGGACTCTAGAACAACTGCATTCTATCGAGGTGACGTAAGGTCGTGAACCCTTGATTCCATTATGAGCATTTATGAACATTTTGCCTCACCTTGAAGGGATTAGGATATAAGGTGAGTGTATACAAGGAACAACATCATTTACTTTATAAGAACGTCACATCATATATCTTGACTCATGTAGCTATGCATTATCTTAGGCTCTTGTATTTCCGGAGTATAAGAGAATCATGGAAAGGGAAAAGAATCATATCATGGGATTCATGCCATAGAAAGAAAATGACTAGCTCACATACCTTTGTCGCTTAGTTAAGCTATCGTTCACTCGTTCTTCGTCGGTATCACGTTGCCACCTTCACGAGAGAATACGCATTATAGTTAGTCAATCGACCATAAGAACGCGTCGCTATTTCTAGATAAAATTGGGCAGCACTTCCTTGTTTCTACTACTTTTCCCGTGTTCTATTTCAGCTCCCAAACATTTACAACAACACTCACAATATAGTATCAACATTCCTCACTTATCTACACTTAGCAAAATCCATAATTTTTCTCCAATGTTTTTCGACATTTAATGGTTTTAGCTCATCGTCATAATTTTTCTTACTTCACGCCTATTCCATGGTCTAAACATCATTTATAACGTATTCATAATCATAACATATCAACTTTCATGATTCCATTCAATTATCATTCAATGGTGACACTATTCACTCATTCAAGACCCATTTTCCATGTGCTTCTTAGACTTCTAA
The DNA here is from genome assembly GCF_019175385.1 of Lycium barbarum. Lineage (NCBI taxonomy): Eukaryota > Viridiplantae > Streptophyta > Magnoliopsida > Solanales > Solanaceae > Lycium > Lycium barbarum. The sequence goes on from NC_083348.1 coordinate 25,217,553, forward strand.
TACCTCAAACAACATGCTAAAGTCATGAAACTTACCTAAGATGATGGCGGAACAAGTCTAGAGTAGAATTACTCTTCTAGCACCAAAACCCTCCTTCACCTCTTTTGGAATTTCTTGAAGGAGATGACTTCCAATTAGGTTTCATACACTTTGCTCCACAAATTTGGTGTTGTTGATCATTGATTTCCTTGGTGTTCTTATGGTTGATGTATTTAGAGAGTTCTAGATCTTTCTTGCGTTGCGGAGGTGAGGAAATGAAATGGATGAAATGAAAAAATGGACCCTTACACTTAAACTTAAAAGCTGGCCGAGCCAACTTATATGGACCAACATACGGTCTGTACTATTTATACGGACCGTATGTGTGGCCGTATATTTGGTCCAGTGGCTGGTCCTCTCTTTCGCCAATTATACGGTGAAACATACGGCTGGTACAATTTATACGGCCAGTATGTTTGGCCGTATAATGCCTCACTGAACCAAGTTTGTTTTCGTCGACTCGTTTGATCCCCGATCCTTATTGAACCTTCTTAACACTTGTTTAACACTTCAATACCAATCTAAGGGACGTCATTGCATGTCTCTAAGACATCATTATGCCCTCACCAAATCGTTTCTCGTTATTCTTATCCGATATACAACATACGACTCGCTTTCCTTAACAACTTCCTTTCCTTACCTCGGATGGTTTTGAAATCTTGTTTTGGGTCATCAAATACTATTTCTCACTCATCGAAATATCGTATACGCCATGACCTTCATTTTCCTATTCACAGTACATGTACGGGGAATTTTCTGAGGTGTAACACCGAAAAGGCATACTATATGACTATGCTGGAGAAAACTGTGCAAGCTGACAAGGCCATCATGAAATACTATACAACAAAAATATAGGCTGAGGGGGCCATACAACATCTATCTAAACCATGGCTTTCTGCAAGCCTCTACTGGAGCATATTTAATAACAAGGTCGAGACAGGGCCCCGCCATACCATATGTACACAAAAGTATGACATACCAAAACAAAACAACAACTCCGGAACAAGGGGAGTGCTCCAATATTCATTGGACAGCAACCTACGATGGATCATCAACCTGTCTACCTGAACCTACTGGCATGAAATGCAGCACCCGCAGTAGAGAGACATCAGAATGGACAAAGTACTGAGTATGTAAGGCACGAAAGTAACATGAAAGAGACATTGGAATGCATAGGATAAAAGGAATACAACACGTATGTCTCAGCTGCCTATGAGGGCCAATGATACGTATAATTACTGTATGCATATATGCATATATAATGCTTGGGGGTCATACCGAAGAAGGGATGAGCCCGAAAAGGCATACTATATGACTATGCTGGACAAAACTGTGCAAGCTGACAAGGCCATTATGAAATACAATACAACAAAAATATAGGCTGAGGGGGCCATACAACGTCTAACTAAACCATGACTTTCTACAAGCCTCTACTGGAGCATATGTCATAACAAGGTCGGGACAAGGCCTTACCATACCCATATGTACACAAAAATATGACGTACCAAAACAAAACAACAACTCCGGAACAAGGGGAGTGCTCCAATATTGGTTGGAAAGCAACCTACGGTGGACCATCAACATGTCTACCTGAACCTGCAGGCACGAAACGCAGGACCCACAGTAGAGGGACATCAGTACGAACAAAGTACTGAGTAAGTAAGGCATAAAGTAACATGAAAGAGACATAGAAATACATAGGATAAAAGGAATGCAACCTGTATGTCTCAGCTGCCTCTGAGGGCCAATGATATGTATAATTATTGTGCATGCATGCATGTATGCATATATAAAGCCTGGGGGTCATACAAGTATATATATATATATAAAACTCCTGCCAAGCTTCTGTGGGCAACCCACATATCGGCCTCTGTGGGCATCATCATCATGTCCGCTTCTGTGGGCATCATCATCATGTGACGAGTTGATCAGGTGATAGTGCGTATATAACACCGTCACCTTCCCCATACCCCATAAATATAATACATAATATACGCATATAAGAAGCCTGAGGGGTCATAGGTTGTACACAACACATATGTGCACATATATATATATATATATATATATATATATATATATATATATATATATATATATATATATATATATATATATATATATATATATATATATATATATATGCAATACAATGCATGAATATGATAAGAGTACATCCTTAATCTGTCGGAGTGACGTAAGGTCATTATACCTCTGAACATAATTATGAGATAGCACTTTCATCAACAAATGACTATGAATCATACTGAAAACAACATTCTAGAACATGAATCAACATGGAACATCCCTAACTGCTAAGAATAGAATCATTATGGAATAGCATTACGTTTATGTTTCGTTCATAATGATCATGCGAAAAGAAGGAAAGTTAGCCTTAACATACCTCAGTCGTCAACAAAAACCCACAATGAAACTGTCGGGCTAGTATTCCAATCTTTTTAGTCACTATAGTACACCTAGTGGCCTACAACACAACAACAACCTCACATGTCTCTTTAATTCCACATTAATGTTCTCTTCAAGATTTATATCAAAATAGCCTAATATGCTTTGTATACAACACTTATACATCCTTCTTCTTCAAATTATACCAAATATAACATCCTCAATACAATCACAACACGAACTACTATCCTTACAATAAGGTTTTATCTTAAAAACATATTTATTACATTACTCAAGTTAGATTACATCTCAACACAAACTCAAATTCAAGCTTGAACTATTCTTCCAACTCCTTTCCCTCCAAACCTAGCATAACCATTATATAAACTCATAAACATGGAGTTAAGATAGAATCTTGCCTCAAAACTCAAGAACACATCAATTCCAAGAGTGCTTCACCTTGAAGTATCTTCTGAAACAACTACCAAGAGAAGAAACAATCTTCCATAATTAGTTTAGAACCTTTAAACAATTCGGTCATCTCTTTTGATCCTTAATATCACTTATAGGTTGGATAGATATATTGGAGGGAACTTTCTATAGGGTTAGAGGTCAGGGGAAGTGGACAAAATGAAATAAAATGAGGGATACACAAAATATATAAAAAAAAATAAACTGCAGCCGACTTAAAAATATGGTCACAAGTATGGACCATATTTTGAAATATGGTCTGTATTTCTTAGCTTGAAAAACTAAATCTCTATCTAAGGAAATATGGCCAGAAATATGGTCTGTATTTAAAAATATGGAGCATATTTCCAGAATATGGTCTATATATTTCACTTTCCAAAATTATTTCCGACGAAACGTATTCTCTTCGATTGGTTCATCCTCTAATCCTTCCAACACATGCTAATAATGAACTTAAATCTTCGTATATACTCAAGATGAATACATCTATTCTCATATAACCTCAAAGATAACTCCACTCTCTGAATCTATAGCAACCAACTAATGAAAACAGTTAACGTATAAAAGTAGGGGGTGTAACATCTTAACCCCCTTAGAAACATTCGTCCTCAAATGTTAGTGCTCTTAGGAGTCTAAATAAATTTTGGCAGTCTCCTCTATAATTACACCACTACCAACTAACCACACAACCTAACAACATAGTACAATGCCAGGCAGGGCCACAACAATCAATAACAACTATGGTCCCACATGACCAACAAGAGTAACTAATAAATGATACATACCTAAAGATGATATGCCGTAGTCTGCATCTGCTCTGGAGCCGAAAAAAATGAGGGTATCTAGACTTTATATCTTCTTCAACTTCTCAAGTCATCTCTTCTACATTCTTATTTCAGTACTTTTACAGAAGCAACATCTTTGGTTCGCAACCTACGAACCTGGCGATCTAAGATAGCAATAGGGACTTCCTCATTAGACAACTGCTTTGTAACCTAGACATCATCTACGGGTAGAATCCTGGAAGGATCTCTGATGCACCTGCAGAGCATGGATACATGAAAAACCAATTGTACAGAATACCTTCAGGAACACCCCATCATGAAACCTTTCATAGGTGATACCTTCTTATTGAATATCATGACACCTTTCATAGGTGATACCTTCAGAAACACCCAATCATCTACCTGGAACTCCAAGTCTCGTTGTTTGTTAGCTGCATAAGACTTATGGTGACTATGAGCTGCTAGAAATCTCTCCTAAATGAGCTTAACATTCTCTATCGCCTACTAAACCAAATGAGGCCCTATCAACTTTGATTCTCGAATCTCGAACCATCCGATAGGAGATCTAAACTTCCGCCCATATAGGGCCTTGTACGGGGCCATCTGGATACTAAAATTGTAGCTATTATATGCAAACTCAATAAGAGGAAAATTATCATCCTAGTTACCTCCAAATTCTATCATATATGCTCATAGCATATCCTTAAGTGTCTAAATAGTACGCTCAGCCTGCCTATTTATCTGGGGGTAAAATGCTGTACTGAGGTTCACCTATGCCCCGAAACCCTTCTGGAAGGATCTCTAGAAGTTACCTGTAAACTATGCACCTCTGTCTGAAATAATAGATACTGGGACACCATGAAGTCGTACTATCTCCTTAATATATAACTTTGCATAATCTTTGGCAGAATGAGTAGTCCCGACAGGTAGAAAATGTGCTGACTTTGTGAGTCTATCAACAATCATCTGCATCAAGTCAAACCATCTGGGAATGAGTTTAGCCTATAATGAAATCCATATTAATCGCTTATTATTTCTAATTCGGAATCTCTATATCCTGCAACAATTCACCAAGCTTCTGATGCTCAACCTTTACCTACTGATAATTAGGGCATTGGGCCTCGAACTCCGCTATATTCTTCTTCATGCCATTCCACCAATAAATCTCTCTGATATCATAGTACATCATCGTCGATCCTGGATGAATAGAGTAGCACGAATAATGAGCTTCTGCCATGATCTGCTGACGTAACCCTGCAACACCTGCAACACACAATCTGCCTCGATACCTCAAAACTCCATCTCTGAAAATCTCAAAGGGTGACTTCTTTTTCTGCAGGGCTGTCTCTCTGTACTGAATCAAGGAAGGATAGTCATACTGGTGTTCCTTAACTTCAGCTACTAAGGAAGAAGTCGTTGTATCGTGAACTGTAACTCCTGCATTACCTGAGTCTAATAATTAAACTCCTAGGCTAGCTTACTGATGAAGCTCATGCGCTAGCTTCCTTTTCTTTGCTCACAGGTAAGTCCAACTACCCATATATCTGTGGCTAAGGGAATCAGCTACTACATTCGCCTTCCCTAGATGGTATAGAATATCCATATCATAATTCTTCAATCGTTCTAACCATCGCCTCTGATGTAAATTAAACTCTTTCTGCTTAAGGATATACTGAAGGCTCTTATGATCTGTATAAACATCAATGTGAGCACCATATAAATATTATATCTAAACCTTAAGCGTATCAAACACCATAGCCAGCTCAAAATCATATTCCAGATAGTTCTTCTCATGCTTCCTTAACTGCCTCGAAACAGTGCTGCATCAACATACAACCTAATCTAATGTCTGAAGCGCCAATATAGATAGCATAACCCTTTGATCTCTCTAGAAGTGTAAAAACTAGCGCTGAAGTCAGTAAGTTCTTCAACTCTTGAAAACTCTACTCGCACACGTCTGTCCACTAAAACTTAGCAGCCTTCAGCGTCAACTTCATCAATGGCGCTGAAATAGAGGAGAAGCCCTCTAGAAATCTCCTGTAATATCCTACCGACCCCAGCAAACTATGAACCTCCATCAGTGTTGTAGGTCTAGGCCAAGTCTTCACGACCTCTATCTTCTAAGCGTCAACCTTGATACCTTTATCTGATATAATATGTCCAAGAAAAGTCACAGAATTCAACTGAAACTCATACTTGGAGAACTTCCCATGCAATTTCTTATCCTAATGAACTTTGAGTACAACACGCAAATGATCCGCATGCCCAGCCTCTGATAGAGAGTAGACTGGAATATCATTGATAAACATAATCACAAACTGATCTAGGAAGTACCTGAATAGGTGGTTCATTAAATCCATAAATACTGCTGGCACATTAGTCAACCTAAAAGGCATCACAAGAAACTCGAAATGACTGTATCTGGTTTTGACTATTGTCTTCGAAATATCTCTCTTTGACCCTAACCTATTGATAACCTGATCTCAAGTCTATCTTTAAAATTCACCTGACACCCTACATTCAATCAAATAAGTCATCAATTCTAGGGAACGGATACTTGTTCTTTATCGTCACCTTATTCAATTGTCTATAATCTATGCACATTAGCAATGATCCATCTTTCCTTCTCACAAATAACACTGGTGCTCCCCACTGTGACTTAATAGGCCTAATAAAGCCTTGCTCAATAAAATATTTCAAGTGCTCCTTAAATTCCTTCGGCTCAGCAGCGGCCATCCTATATAGGGGAATAAATATCGGTTGAGTAACTGGTAGCATATCAATAGCACGGTGAATCTCCCATTTAGGAATAATGCTTGGAAGTTTATTAGGAAATACATCTGAAAATTCATTAACCACTAGAATAGATTGACGGGCCGGTGGTTCTGCTTCTGCATCTCGGACACAAACTATGTGGTCAATATATCCCTTTGCAATCATCTTTTTTGCCTTGAGATAGGAAATAAACCTACCTCTAAGTGAAGCTCTATTGCCTTTCCATTCTAGCACTAGCTCTCCTGGAAATTGAAACCGAACCATCTTTATTCAGCAATCAATATTAGCATAACAAGAAGCCAACCAATCCATACCCCATAATAACATCAAAGTCAACCATCTAACTCAAACAAGTCTGCTATTGTATGAAGATTGGAAATTATAACTACGCAGTTCCTGTATACTCGTCTAGCTATCACCGGATCTCCAATAGGTGTACACACTTTAAAAGGCATAATCATTTCAGGTTCTATCCCAAACTTACCAATAATAAAAGGAGTTATGTATGATAAAATAGAGCCTTGATATTTCAATGCATACACGTCATGGGAGAAGACTGATAATATGCATATAACAACATCAAGTCACGTGTAATGACTCGATTGGTCGTTATAGTGCTAATGACCCTTTTACCCTATTGACCCTTTCCCGAGTTCACCGGGCGGGTTTTGGTGTGACTTTTGGAGGCTTGAGCCTTAAAGTAGAATTCATTTGACCAAAGTTGACTTTTATATAAACGGAGATTTTTTAGAATTCCGTCAATTTGAGTTGTCCGGATGATCATTTATGACTTGGTATTGTGTTTAGTTCGATTACCAATGCAATTTGAAGGGTTTTGGAACCTGGGTTTGAAACTTGGCTTCTGGCCATTGAGGGTTGACTTGGTAAAACAAACCTCCGTTAGAAAATCTGAGGCCACGGGTGAATTCGTAGCACATTTTTATGTGTGTTTGCATGTTTGCCATGTATCTGTGAGGCCTCCGGTGATAGTCAGATTTTGGATTGAGATTGGTCAAAACTAGAACTTTCTAATATCTGTTGTATATGCTACAGTGTCACCAGAAATTGCCGTAGCAATCCCGCAATATCACTGGACCTACAGCCATGGTAACCCTGGTGTTTGGTGGCTAGCCACAATAGCGGTCATGCCAACCGCCATGGCTCTCGCGATACCGGTAATCTGCCGCTTTAGCGGCCTGTAGATCTTTTGTGATGGCCGACATAATGGGCCATGTGTGAGCCATAGCGCGTGCACCGTAGCGGTTTCGATGACCGCTGCAGTCGTAATCCGGCAGAATTATTTTCTTTTGCTCAAGTAAAACCCTTAAACCCTATCACTTGTTTTCATCACTTTCTAAGCACTCCTTGGGAGAATTGATTAACTTCTGGGCTGAATTTTCTTGGAGGTAACATATATGACCCTAGACTTCATTATTTACCTTCCTAGATTCCTAATCCAAGCTTAGAATCACTAGAATCAAAATAGAGAAAATGAGTCTTATGTTAAATTTCTTGAAATGGGTTTAGACTTCTAAAATGGAAATTGATGGTGAAATTGACTAGTATAACCATAGGATTTGATGATGTTATATCTCGTATTTTTTTTTATACGTCGAGTTATTCACAAGCTAATCGACTTAAGTTTAAGACGGGATTATTTTCGGATATGAAACAGGAACTTTTAATTTTCAATTTTAATTAGTACACAAATTGTTATAAATTTTATTTAGTGTAGAAATATTAATGGAGATTAGGGACTAATTAATTATGATTATATTATTAAGTAAGGATTAATAATTAATTAAGATTAATTAATTTAATTACTATTTGTGGGCCCCACCTGAAATAAAAAAAATGATAAATCAAGAAATCAATTAGTGAGTCATAAGGGGGGGGGGGGGGGGCACGTGTCTATTAATGGAAAACCATATATATATGGTTGAATGATCAACTAACAAGCCATTTTCATTCCATTTCTTAAAGTTAAAACTTAGAGAGAAAACAAATATAACTTCCATGGCTGCCAAGCTCTCGGCCAGGCATGGTGATTGAGAAAAATTTTTATGTTGCATATTTTCATCAAGTTCCAAGTGAAGTACAAGTTCAAGGAGGTGATAGCAACATGGGATATTGAATTGAGGAAGAAGAAATTGTGAAATTGGAGCAAACAAGTGCAGAAATTCCTCCGAGTAAATTAAGGTAAGATTTTCATATTTTGTGGTATAATTGTATTGATGATGTTGTAGAGGAAGGATTAAAATTGGATTGGGTGAGATTGGAAGTAAGAAATTGCATGAAATTGTGGGTTGAAAGGATTAAAAGTACGATTTATGTTCACATGTTGTTATTCGTGTTGTGGTCGTGTTGTTGTTGATGTGGATTCTAAATTGGGAAAAAGCAAGTGTATAACATATCGTATACAAAGTGTGTGTTGGTTTGTTCAGTGTATAACCTTGAAACGTTAACGAATTGGATTGAAAAAGGGTTAGGAAGGGTTGTTGGTGTTATACCCCGTATTTTTATACGTCAAATGATTCACAAGCAAATCGACATAAGTTAATGACGGGATAATTTTCGGACATGAAATAGGATCCTTTAATTTTAAATTTTTAATTAAAACATAAATTGTTTATAAATTATATTTAGCATAGAAATATTATTAGAGATTGGGGACTAATTAATTGTGATTATATTACTAAGTAAGAATTAGGGATTAATCAAAATTAATTAAGCCTAATTACTAAAGTGGGCCCCACCCGAATAAAAAAATAAAAAAATAAAAAAAAGAAGAAAGACAATTCATGAATTTGATTAGTGAGTCATAAGGCACGTGTCTAGCTATAAGTAACAATATATATAGGAATAAAGGTGAACACAATTTCAATTTAGATTCATTTTCAAGAAAATCAACTAAGGAAAAATCATAAAACCTCCATGGCTGCTCTCGGCCAGCCATGGTGATGAAAAAACATTGTGATCTTGAATGTTTTGATAAGTTTCAAGTAAATTGCAAGTTCAAGGAGGTGATAGCAACGTTGGATATTGAGTTGAAGAAGAAGAAATTGTGAAATTGGAGCAATTGAATGTAGAAATTCCTGCGAGAAAAATTTGGTAAGATTTTCTCATTTTATGGTGTAATTGTGTTAAGAGTGTGGTGATGGAATTATTAAAATTGGATTGGACGAAATTGGAAGTAAGAAAATGTATAAAATTGATGTTATAGGAAATCGTGGGTTGAAATGGATTTAGAAAAGTTGTTAGGTTGTTAGAATTGCGAAGGACTGAATCGTGAGAATTTTATATGTATATCTCTGTTGTTGGTATTTCTGTGTTAACAGGAGAATAATTGGAAATTCGGGTTAGGCGAATATATAGGGGAAATGCTGCCCGAGTTTCGTTAAGTCCTTAAATAATGAAAAAAACCCTTAACGACAAAGTATAAGCCAAAGAATAAAATCTATAAGCGATGGTCTACGGATTTGTGGACTAGAAAGTATAGTCACTAACGATCACGTTACTCTTATATTAAATAGGCTAAAAGAGCGACAAGGCGAACGGGTTTGCGAATAGTCGCTAACAGGTATGTAATGCTATCCCTTCTTTCTTTTGGCATGTCTTAGATTTAAGCGATGAATGATATGAACTTTGGGGTAATTCTATTCATAATTCTTGACTGTGATTCATGATTCTTATTCACTTCTTGATGTTAGAACTGTTAAGTGATTGAGTTTCCCTGGAGTCCTCTATACGTTGGATAGTAGTTGATGTGTAAAAGTTCCTATTCTTAAAGACTATATAATGATTAATGTCTTTGACTTCCAATAACTGTTTTGCATTATCTTGGCACATGACGTATGATTCCTGAGGCTCTATTTGATATAGTTCTTATTGACATCCATACTTACCATGACTATTGTCTTGATATTTGAGTGTTTGTTAGTCCACTGATTCTATTGAGTCTCAGATGATGATGTAGTGGTATATGGTTGCTCATGATATTCTACTCGTGCATACTGTTATTGTATCATTCACCGAGTCCTGGGCCGGGTATGTTATCGTGCATATTGTCGTCGCATTATTCACCGAGTCCCTTACTAGAGGGTCGGGTACGGTATATGTATATGATGATATGATTATGGCACCGAGTCGCATGATGGGCCGGGTATGGTATACGTGTACACGACTTTATTCACCGAGTCCCTTACTAGAGGGTCAGGTACGGTATATGTATATGATGATATGACTATAGCACCGAGTCCCATAATGGGTCGGGTACGGTATATGATAATGATACGCCTGACTTTGTTTCGTTAGATACAGGTACAGTGATTTCCTGATTATTATACTTGTCCCCTAGAGCCTCTACTTCAGTTATGGTCCTTTTGTTTTACTGCATTTCATGCTTTACATACTCAGTACATATTCCGTACTGACCCCCTTTCTTCGGGGGGCTGCGTTTCATGCCCGCAGGTGCAGATACTCGTATTGGTGATCCGCCAGCTTAGGATCCCCCTTCTGCTGTCTTGGAGAGCTCCGTTGTTCCGGAGCCTAGATTTTGGTACAGACCTTCTGATGTATATATATATATATATATATGTTTGTCTAGGGGTACGACGGGGCCCTGTCCCATCATATTTCACTGCTGATACTCTTAGAGGTCTATAGACATGTGTGTGGGTTGTATCCAGATTTGATCAGTCATGTGTATATGGTTATTGTGGATGTTCTTTCGTTATAGCAGCCTTGCCGGCTTGCATATGTTACCATTTTTTAGTGGCAACTTTGTCGGCTTGCGTAATATAATGATATATATAGTGGCAGCCTCGTCGGCTTGCGTATGTTATTACGATGTGATTGATTGAGGACCTATAGTATCAGTCCGATAATGTTTGACATTTACGTATGGGTGTCCAGCTCGGGCACTAGTCATGGCCCACGGGGCTGGGTCGTGACAAAAGTGGTATTAGAGCAGTTCATCCTCGGAGTGTCTACAGGCCGTGTCTAGTAGAGTCTTGTTTATCGGTGTGTTGTGCACCAGATCTATAAACAGGAAGCTACAGGACATTTAGGATGTCATCTTTTCTTCTTATCCTAGATCATGCGATAGAGCTATATTATCAGGATAATCCCTTCCTAACAGACTATTATGTTTACAGTTATGCCTTCAAAGAAAGCGACAGCTGCCCAGAAGGGCAAATCGGTAACAGGGGATACTAGCCAGACTCGGAGAGTTACTAGGGCTCGTGCCCAGTTTATGCCTGAGATTGTGTTCCAGTCCGCAAGTTCTGTTACACCGCCATTTCCAGGGGAACCTAGGATAGCGATAGCTCCAGGTCAGGGGGCCGCTCCACCGCCAGCTCCCGAGGTTCCACTGCTGAGCCTCCAGCTCCTCAGTCAGGGGCGGAGGATAAAGCCATGAGGGATACAGTTCAGTTGCTCACCAGATTAGTGGTAGGACAGGCTCGCAGGCATGGACTAGGGGTTGACCAGACAGATAGATATGACCGTTTGAGAGCCCGTGACTTCCTAAGCTGTAATCCTCCAGAGTTTTTCGGGTCTAAGCCCGAAGATGACCCGCAGGAGTTCGTTCGACAGATGCAGCGTACGTTGCGGATAATGAAGGCTTCTGAGTCTGAGTCTGTTGAGTTAGCTTCGTATCGATTGCGGGATGTGGCTGTCAATTGGTATGAGTCGTGGGAGTAGTCTAGGGGCGAGGATGCTCCTCCAGCAGTATGGGATGAATTTGTGGAGGCTTTCCTTGGCCACTTTCTTCCTCCAGAAATGCGGCGAGCTAGAGTTGATAGATTCCTACTGTTGGAACAGAGGGGCAGAAGTGTTCGAGAGTATAGTATAGAGTTTGACTCATTGGATAGATATGCACCCCCTATTGTAGCTGATATGACGGATATAGTGCATCGGTATGTGATGACGTTAGATCGTTATTTGATTGATAACTGTATGGTAATGGCTTCCCAGCCAGGGATGGATATTTCTCGGGTACAGGCATATGCACAGGGTGTAGAGGATCGACATAGAGGGCGTCAGCCTGACAAAGATCATGACAGGGGCCAGCATAAAAGAGCTAGATCGGCTGGTTATTCTGGTGAGTTTCGAGGCGGTCAGCCTCAGTAGTATAATAGATATCATTCTCAGCCAGCCCTAAGTGCACCCCCACAGTTCACAGATGGGAGATTCGATAGCATAGGGTATTGAGGAGCCGGTTAGAGCTCCAGGGTTTCAAGTTCACAGATGAACAGGGGTTCGCGCCAGTCGAGGCCACCCTAGCCTCGGTGTTCTCGTTGTGGTAGGCCCCATTTTGGGGAATGTCGTTTTGCTACAGGTGCCTGCTTTACCTGCGGCCGTCAAGGCCATATTATGAGGGAGTGTCCATTCGGGGGTAGTCCAGGTGGTGCAGCTCAGCCTACTGGGTCGGTTGCTGGTTCATCTTCTTCTGTAGCTATGCGCCCTATGGGGCAGGGTGTTCAGGTACCAGCAGGCCGTGGTAGAGGTCGTGGCGGAGCTTCCAGTTTTAGCGGTCCTTCGAACCGCATATATGCTTTGGCTAGTAGACAGGATCAGGAGACGTCACCAAATGTGGTTACAGGTGTACTATCGATTTTCTCCCGAGACGTATATGCATTGATAGACCCAGGCTCCACATTATCGTATATTTATCCCTTTTGTTGTTAGTAGAATAGGAATAAAACCTGAATTGATAGAACAATTTGAGGTAGCTACACCGGTAGGAGGTTCTGTTATAGCAAGAAAATATATAGAGATTATTCAGTGATTATATATAGTCGTTGCACCAAGGCAGACCTGATAGATCTAGATTTGACTGAGTTTGATGTTATTATGGGTATGGATTGGAGTAAGTGGAATGTGGCCTTGGGTTAATTACTACATTGATTACATTACTCGAATACAAATTATCAAATAAGATTTCGTACTATATATCGAAAGGTTCTCGTCGCTTCCTGACTTTGATTAAGGTTTCGTATGTGGATAATCAAGTTATAAGTTATAGAGAAAGACGTGAGTATGGTACAGTATACCAAGTGAATTAGAAGAAGGATCAAGTGAATTTGAGATTAGAAACAAGGACATAGAGCGGAATATAAACGGATGATGCTATATGTAAACCCTTAAGGGGGGAAGCGGACAAAAAAAGAAATGTAGGTATAAGATGGAAACAGTTGACACTACAATATATTTGATATGGATACCTAAATGTCAGGTGAGATCTCTTGCCGAAACAAGTTAATAAGATTTGAAAGCCAACAATCAATGGATAGAATTCAGGATCGTATTTCAGACAGTGCTGAGAATTATTGATAAAGATTTGGGATAATACGACATTAGAAATTGGATGCTTATAAAAAGGAAGGATACGACAAGAAAATGGTAACAAGTAACTTAAGAAATATTAAATGCAATACTGGATTAGAGGTTAAGACGTTGGCAATGGGGTTACTTGCTAATGATACTGTAACTTATAAGTGACAAAGGAGAAGGGATACGAAATCCCCTATAGAAGGACATGAGAAAATCAAATGGTGAATAAGGAAAGGGAAAGGAGCATGACAAGATAGACCGCAACTGAGTTGTAGTACAAATAAGATATGCAAAACAGGATTGTTATATCCCGTATTTTGCACATTCGGATATTTTGAGGTAATTGCGACAAGTTGAGGGCAAGGCTATATTTTGATCCTATTTAATACATAAGTTGTTTATGAAAATTTTTGATGTGGAAATATTAGGAAAGGCTAGGGGTAAAAAGGAAAATTCGCAAGATGACTCATAGAAATATGGAGGAAGGCTAAGGGCAAATTTGGAATTTGGAAAATAATTTTTCATGAATTACAAAACAAAAAAAAAAAGAGATTGGGCTTGAGAAAATGGACCATGTGGCCGTCCCAAGTTGGTGTGGGCCAAGGCCCACATGGAGGCCCAATATATGCTCATAAAAGATGACAAAGTAGTCATATTTTCATCTTATCACTTAGAACATTGAAGAAACTTGGAGAAAGAAGAAAACATAAGGGCCATTCGGCCAAGAAGCAAGAAATTAAAGATTTCAATTTTGATCCAAAAAATTATTTTCTTCTAGCATTCCTACTAATTTGAAGGTCCTCTTTAACGTGGGATAAGTGTTGGAGCAAGTAGACCCCTCTTTGTTGCAAGTTCGTAACCATAGCCAAGTGAAAATTTAAGGGAGAAAGGTAAGAATTAATCTTCTTTTATATGTTATGGATGGTTGTGTATGTTGTAGTAGGTAGAAATGGGTGAAATTCATGAAAATATGGATGTATGTTGTGGCCGTGTATATGTGTGTTGTGTAGGAATAATGACTCAATTATTTTATCTAGTGTTTTGGGTTGTTGTTGTTGTGGATTCTATGTTGATAATGAAAGTTTGAGGATTCTAGTTGAAGTTGTAAGTGTTGGAGAGTGGTTTTAGAAGCTAATGTGACTATAATATCATTTCTTGTATTTATGGAAATAATGTTGCTAGCATGTGAATTGTTGGTATAGTTCATGAATTTGAAAGAAGGAAATGTATTGTTGTTGTTTTTGTTGCATTTGGAAGGTTTCAGGTGGAATGGAGTTTTGGTTGGATTGTTTTGAATATTGTGTGGATTGTTTGAAATGTTCTTGAATCTTGTTTAAATGACTTTGTATTAGTATTTGAGTATGCGAGCATTGGCGTTTGTTTGATTGTATGTAGTTGAAGTGAATGTAAACGGCATGCCGTTGAATTATGTTAAAGCGGGTTACTAATGTTAGAATATGTTTTAAATTGATTGTTGGTGTTGTTGGTATGGTTGTTGATAAATTTGGCCGAGTTGAATTCTCGGGGTGGTTGTATTTACAGGGGAGGTGCTGCCGAAATTTCTGTAGACAAGTGCTAGCCTAGGATTGAATTCCTAAGTACTTGTAGCTAACGTTTGGTATTTAATGACGTTATTGTAGATCTTGGGAAGCCCGAGACTTGAGTTGGGATTAGCTTAGGAAGCGATCAAGGTATGTAAAGCCTAACCTTTCTTTCTTTTGGCATGTCCTAGTTGCAAGTAAGCTATGATACGAGCCTCGGGGTAACTCCATTCTTAAGATCCGAGCATGCCGACGATTTTTATTCACTTCTTGAAGTTAGTATTCCTAATATAGTCGAGCTATGGTTTTTTTGCCCTTGGTATGATTGGATAATAAATGTGTGTAAAGAATTTATAGTCTTAAAAGTCTTATGTCGAATTATGTCTCTAACTTTCTTAGACGAGCTCGGATCGCTCCAAAACATTCTTAGGGAATTCTAAAGCGTATTATGGTTGTAACTTTCGTAGGCGGGCTCGGATTGGGTTGCTACTCATCCGTGGTCCCCGAGACTTACCTTTGTATAACTCTAACGATGTTTGAAAGGTTTTCACATGATTATTGTCTTGACCCTCGAGCGTCGGTTAGTTTACTTATTGGTTGAGTCTAAAATAATAATGTTTTTAAATTGCATATAGTTTCTCACTATTCTGCTCGTGCATACTGTATTTGCACCTTTCGCCGAATCCCGGGCCGGTTTGTCTTCGTGCGCACTATGTTATATTCGGCAGTATGATGTGTTACGGTTTCCCGAGACCCTCGCTATAGGGCCGGGTGCCGCTTATATATGGCGTTATGATTTATTATGGTGTATGACGTGCTATGATGTTATGATGTGTTTCGGGGTTGTACGGAGATACGAAACCTTCTGGAGTATGATGTGTTGTGGCGCCAGCGTCGGAGTGGCGACCACGTTCCTGAGCCCTATGCATGATTTTTATATATGCATTATTTGTGTTTCAAAACGAGCTTCTTGGTATACTGATTTTTGTACTCATTTTTCCATACTTCTTATTTCCGCTATGATCTTGATTATTGTATTTCATGCTTTACATACTCAGTACATATTTCGTACTGACCCCCTTTCTTCGGGGGCTGCGTTTCATGCCCGCAGGTACAGACGCTCATTGTGGTAATCCGCCAGCCTAGGATACCTATTCTGCTACTTTGGAGTGTTCCTTTGATCCGGAGCCCATACTTTTGGTACAGATCTTTTGTTGCACATATTTATGTATACATATGACTATTTGGGGGTACGGCGGGGCCATGTCCTGTCATATATTTATGTTGTTATTCATAGAGGCCTGTAGACGTGTGTGTGGGTCGTGGGTCGTTATTGTTTAGTTATGTCTGTGCGATTTGCGTCTTAAGCGGTTCCATTTGCTTTGACGGCCGAAACGGCCTGTATGTATGTATATGTCTTTGGACGATGTGTTTTACGACAGCCTTGTCGGCTTCTATGTGATACATTTGTTATATGTGACCGCTTAAGAAGACATCTGTTCTCAGTATCTGTATAAATTAATGTATGCTGAATATGGATAAGTCATTGATATATCGATTTGGTAAGTGAGTGTGAATGGGTGTCCAGCTCGGGCACTAGTCACGACCCACGTGGTTGGGTCGTGACAAAAGTGGTATCAGAGCGGTTCGTCCTCAGAATGTCTACAGGCCGTGTCTAGTGGAGTCTTGTTTATCGGTGTGTTGTGCACCACATCTATAAACAGGAAGCTACAGGACATTTAGGGTGTTACCATTCTTTCGATCTTAGATCGTGCGATAGAGCTGTATTATTAGGATGGTTCCTTTCTAACAGATTGTTATACTTACAGTGATGCCTCTGAAGAAGACGACAGCTGCCCAGAAGGGCAAAGCAGTGGTAGGAGGGACCAGTCAGGTTCAGAGAGTTACTCGGGCCCGTGCCCAGACTATGCCCGAGATTATGCCCTAGTCAGCGGGCTCTGCTACGCCATCATCATCATGGAAGCCTAGAGCAGTAGTCGCTGCCGCTGTGGATCAGGAGGCGGCCCCACCAGTAGCTCCAGAGGCTCCAGCATCCGAGCCTCCAGCTCCTCAACCAGGAGTAGAGGACAGGGCGATGAGAGATGCAGTACAGTTGTTGACTAGACTAGTAGCGGGGCAGGCTCGCAGACACGAGCTGGGAGGTGATTATGCAGATAGACATGACAGCTTAAGGGTCCGTGACTTTTTGACTTGTAATCCCCCAGAGTTCTACGGGTCAAAACCCGAGGAGGATCCCCAGGATTTTATTCGACAGATGCAGCGTACGCTGAGATTAGTCAGTGTTTCTGAGACCGAGTCTGTCGAGCTGGCTTCACATCGATTGCGTGATGTAGCGGTTAATTGGTATGAGTCCTGGGAGTTGTCTAGAGGCGAGGATGCTCCTCTAACCGTGTGGGATGAGTTTACAGCAGCCTTTCTCAGCCACTTTTTGCCTCCAGAGATGCTGCGAGCGAGGGTCGACAGATTCTTACAGCTGAGACAGAGGGGCAGGAGTGTTCGAGAGTACAGCCTAGAGTTTGACTCCCTGGCCAGATATACGCCCACCATTGTAGCTGATATGGCTGACAGGATACATCGATACGTGATGGGGTTGGACCATTATTTGGTTGATAGCGGTATGGCGGTGGCATCCCAGCTCGGGATAGATATTGCTCGGGTGCAGGCATACGCACAGGGAATGGAGGACCGACACAGAGAGCGCCACCCCGATAGAGATCGTGATAGAAGGCAACCGAAGATGGCTAGATCAGTCAGTTATTCTGGGGAGTCTCGAGGCAGGCAGCCTCAGCAGCAGTTTAGCAGATATCCTCCTCAGTCAGGCCGGAGTACACATCCACAGTCTACAGGCAGACGATTCGATGGTGCAGGGCACTCAGGAGCGGGCCAGAGCTCCAGGGCTTCGGGTTCGCAGGTGAGCAGGGGTTCCAATCAGGCGAGGCCACCCATGCCTCGGTGTTCTCATTGTGGGAGGTCTCGCCCAGGGGAGTGCTATCGGGCTACGGGTGCCTGTTTTTCTTGTGGCCGCCAAGGCCATATTATGAGAGATTGTCCGTTGACGGGTGGTTCCGGTGGTGCAGCTCAGCCTACGGGGTCAGTTGCTCGTTCGTCTTCCACTTCTGTAGCTATGCGCCCTATGGGGCGGGGTATGCCAGCACCAGCGGGCCACCGTAGAGGTCGTGACGGAGTTTCTGATTCTAGCGGTTCCTCGAACCGCATATATGCCTTGGCCAGCCGATAGGATCAGGAGGCGTCACCAAATGTAGTTACAGGTACATTATTGGTTTTCTCCCGAAATGTATATGCATTGATAGACCCAGGTTCTACTTTATCATATATTTCTCCCCTTGTCGCTAGTAAAATTAGGATAACACCTGAACCAATAGAACCGTTCGAGGTAGCTACACCAGTCGGGAATTTTATTTTAGCAACACAGGTATATAAGGATTATTCAATAATTATATGTGGCCGTTGCACCAAGGCCAATTTGGTAGAGCTGGATATGACTGAATTTGATGTTATTATGGGCATGGATTGGTTAGCCTCGTGTTATGCCAACGTTGACTGTCAAAAGAAGGTAGTCCGCTTCCAGTTTCCAGGGGAACCAGTTATAGAATGGGCAGGAAATACAGCATCGCCGAGGGGTAAGTTTATTTCATACCTCAAGGCCTGGAAGATGATTCAGAAAGGGTATATTTATCATCTGGTTCGCATGCATGATATTAAAGCGGAAATACCTACTCTCCAGTTAGTCCCAGTAGTCAATGAATTTCCAGATGTATTTCCGGATGAGCTTCCAGGCCTTCCACATGAACGGGAGATAGAGTTCACGATAGATGTGCTGCCAGATACTCAGCCTATATCTATTCCTCCTTACAGAATGGCACCTGCGGAATTGAAGGAATTGAAGGAGCAGCTGAAGGACTTATTAGAGAAAGGCTTTATCAGACCCAGTACATCACCTTGGGGAGCACCGGTACTGTTCGTAAGGAAGAAAGATGGGTCGCTACGGATGTGCATTGATTACAGACAGCTGAATAAGGTGACCATAAAGAATAAATATCCCCTCCCCCGGATTGATGACCTATTTGACCAATTACAGGGTGCTAAATATTCTCGAACATAGATTTGCACTCGGGCTATCATCAGGTGCGGGTAAGGGAGGCAGATATTCCAAAGACTGCGTTCAGGACCCGATATGGGCACTATGAGTTCAGGGTAATGTCTTTCGGGCTGACAAATGCCACAGTAGTGTTTATGGATTTGATGAATCGGGTATTCAGGACGTTCCTAGACAAGTTCGTGATTGTATTTATTGATGATATTCTGGTTTATTCACGATCAGAAGATGAGCATTCGGATCATCTGATGAAAGTACTCGAAACACTCCGGCAACAGAAATTATATGCTAAGTTCTCCAAGTGTGAATTTTGGTTGACTTCAGTGGCATTTTTGGGGCATATCGTTGGAGCTGATGGTATTCGGGTTGATACACAGATGATCGAGGCCGTAACGAATTGGCCTAGGCCTACCACGCCGACTGAGGTATGTAGTTTTCTAGGGTTAGCAGGGTATTGCAGGAGATTTGTGGAGAATTTCGCTTCAATTGCAGCACCATTAACGAAGCTGACTCAGAAGGCAGCAAAGTTCCAGTGGACCGATGCTTGTGAACGCAGCTTCCAGTTGCTGAAAGAAAAGTTGATTACAGCTCCGGTTCTAACTCTTCCCGAGGGGCCAGACGGGTATGTCATTTATTGTGATGCTTCCGGTTTTAGGATAGGTTGTGTATTAATGCAGCATGGTCGAGTTATAGCCTATGCCTCCCGGCAGCTCAGACCGCACGAAAGAAATTATCCTACTCATGATCTGGAATTAGCAGCGGTAATTCATGCTTTGAAGATATGGCGGCACTACTTATATGGAGTTCATGTTGATATTTATACAGACCACAAAAGGCTTCAGTACATCTTTAAGCAAAAGGAGCTGAATTTGCGGCAAAAAAGATGGCTCGAGTTGTTGAAATATTATGATGTTGACATTTTATATCATCCTGGGAAGGCCAATGTTGTAGCAGATGCACTTAGCCGCAAGTCTATGGGCAGCTTGACTGACGTGCAGCCAGAAAAGAAAGAACTAGTTCGTGAAATTCATCAGCTAGCCAGTCTTGTAGTCTGTTTGGTTGACTCTAGAAATATTGGGGGTTCTATTCGAGAAGTTGCTGAATCCTCTATTATGGAAGAAGTAAAACAACTCCAATACGAGGATCCTATTCTGGTACAGTACAGAGATGCAGCCCTTGATACGGAGAAGACTTAGTTCGAGATTACACCTGACGGAGTATTATTATAGAGGCAGGTTATGTGTACCTGACGTTGCAGGGCTGCGGCGACAGATTATGGAAGAGGCACATTATGATCGGTATTTTGTTCATCCGGGATCAACAGCAATGTACCATGACCTCAGATGCTTATATTTGTGGGATGGTATGAAAAGAGACATCGCAGAGTTCGTTGCTCAGTGCCCAAATTGCCAACAGGTTACGATCGAGCATCAGAAGCCTGGTGGGTTGTTACAGGAAATGGAAATTCCATCTTGGAAGTGGGAAATAATTAATATGGATTTCATTACAGGTTTACCACGCACCCCACGGAGGTATGATTCCATATGGGTTATTGTTGATAGACTGACAAAATCAGCCCATTTCCTCCCAGTAAGGACCACCTATTCGGCTGAGGATTATGCCCGTTTATATATTAAGGAGATAGTAAGACTTCACGGAGTTCCCACATCTATTATATCCGACAGAGGTGCTCAGTTTACAGCTAACTTCTGTAGATCATTCCAAGAAGGATTGGGGACTCAGGTGAGTCTTAGCACAGCGTTCCATCCTCAGTCTGACGGACAGGCCGAGCGTACTATTCAGACACTAGAGGATATGCTATGGGCCTGTGTTATTGATTTCAAGGGTAGCTGGGATGACCATTTTCCGCTTATTGAGTTATCTTATAATAATAGCTACCATTCCAGCATCCAGATGGCACCGTATGAGGCTCTATATGGTAGAAAATGCAGATCACCGATCGGTTGGTTCGATGTGGGTGAAACTAAGTTAATTGGCCCAGATATGATCCAGCAAGCAGTTGATAAGGTGAAACTCATTCGGGAATGGTTATTAGCAGCTCAGAGTTGACAGAAATCATATGCAGACAATCGACGTCGACACTTAGAGTTCCAGATTGGTGATTCGGTATTTTTGAAGGTGTCACCTATGAAAGGTGTAATGATATTCGGCAAAAAAGGAAAGCTCAGTCCGATATATATTGGACCTTATCAGATATTTCGGAAGATAGGCAAGGTCACCTACGAGTTAGACTTACCATCCGATTTGGAAGCAGTACATCCGGTATTTCATGTATCAATGCTCCGCAAATGTATTGGTGACCCTTCCAGAATATTTCCCATAGAAGATATCCAGGTGACAGAGGAGCTGTCCTACGAAGAGCAGCCGATAGCCATCCTGGATCGTCAGGTGAGGAGACTGCGTACTAAAGACGTGGCTTCTGTTAAAGTATTGTGGCGGAACAATAACAGGGAGGAAATGACCTGGGAAGCTGAAGAAGAGATGAAGAGAAAGTATCCTCACTTGTTTCATACACCTACAGGTAATCTAAATTCCTTAATTGGTTATATTGATTGGTGAATGAATTATATGTGATGACCATAAAAAGAAACTTCCCCGAAATGCTTGTAAGACCCTATAAGACTAGTTTAACATTCGACGACAAATGTTCTAAAGGGGGGGAGGATGTTATATCCCGTATTTTGCACATTCAGATATTTTGAGGTAATTGCGACAAGTTGAGGGCAAGGCTATATTTTGATCCTGTTTAATACATAAGTTGTTTATGAAAATTTTAGATGTGGAAATATTAGGAAAGGCTAGGGGTAAAAAGGAAAATTCGCAAGATGACTCATAGAAATATGGAGGAAGGCTAAGGGCAAATTTGGAATTTGGAAAATAATTTTTCATGAATTACAAAACAAAAAAAAAAGATTGGGCTTGAGAAAATGGACCATGTGGCCGTCCCAAGTTGGTGTGGGCCAAGGCCCACATTGAGGCCCAATATATGCTCATAAAAGATGACAAAGTAGTCATATTTTTATCTTATCACTTAGAACATTGAAGAAACTTGGAGAAAGAAGAAAACATAAGGGTCATTCCGCCAAGAAGCAAGAAATTGAAGACTTCAATTTTGATCCAAAAATTTATTTTCTTCTAGCATTCCTACTAATTTGAAGGTCCTCTTTAACGTGGGATAATTGTTGGAGCAAGTAGACCCCTCTTTGTTGCAAGTTCATAACCATAGCCAAGTGAGAAGTTAAGGGAAAAAGGTAAGAATTAATATTCTTTATATGTTATGGGTGGTTCTGTATGTTATAGTACGTAGAAATGGGTGAAATTCATGAAAATATGGATGTATGTTGTGGCCGTGTATGTGTGTGTTGTGTAGGAATAATGACTCAATTATTTTATCTAGTGTTTTGGGTTGTTGTTGTTGTGGATTCTATGTTGATAATGAAAGTTTGAGGATTCTAGTTGAAGTTGTAAGTGTTGGAGAGTGGTTTTAGAAGCTAATGTGACTATAATATCATTTCTTGTATTTATGGAAATAATGTTGCTAGCATGTGAATTGTTGGTATAGTTCATGAATTTGAAAGAAGGAAATGTATTGTTGTTGTTTTTGTTGCATTTGGAAGGTTTCAGGTGGAATGGAGTTTTGGTTGGATTGTCTTGAATATTGTGCGGATTGTTTGAAATGTTCTTGAATCTTGTTTAAATGACTTTGGATTAGTATTTGAGTATGCGAGCATTGGCGTTGGTTTGATTGTATGTAGTTGAAGTGAATGTAAACGGAATGCCGTTGAATTATGTTAAAGCGGGTTACTAATGTTAGAATATGTTTTAAATTGATTGTTGGTGTTGTTGGTATGGTTGTTGATAAATTTGGCCGAGTTGAATTCTCGGGGTGGTTGTATTTACAGGGGAGGTGCTGCCGAAATTTCTGTAGACAAGTGCTAGCCTAGGATTGAATTCCTAAGTACTTGTAGCTAACGTTTGGTATTTAATGACGTTATTGTAGATCTTGGGGAGCCCGAGACTTGAGTTGGGATTAGCTTAGGAAGCGATCAAGGTATGTAAAGCCTAACCTTTCTTTCTTTTGGCATGTCCTAGTTGCAAGTAAGCTATGATACGAGCCTCGGGGTAACTCCATTCTTAAGATCCGAGCATGCCGACGATTTTTATTCACTTCTTGATGTTAGTATTCCTAATATAGTTGAGCTATGGTTTTTGTACCCTTGGTATGATTGGATAATAAATGTGTGTAAAGAATTTATAGTCTTAAAAGTCTTATGTCGAATTATGTCTCTAACTTTCTTAGACGAGCTCGGATTGCTCCAAAACATTCTTAGGGAATTCTAAAGCTTATTATGGTTGTAACTTTCGTAGGCGGGCTCGGATTGGGTTGCTACTCATCTGTGGTCCCCGAGACTTACCTTTGTATAAATATAACGACGTTTGAAAGGATTTCACATGATTAATGTCTTGACCCTCGAGCGTCGGTTAGTTTACTTATTGGTTGAGTCTAAAATAATATTTTTTTTTAAATTGCATATAGTTTCTCACTACTCTGCTCGTGCATACTGTATTTGCATATTTCGCTGAGTCCCGGGCCGGTTTGTCTTCGTGCGCACTTTGTTATATTCGGCAGTATGATGTGTTACGGTTTCCCGAGTCCGTCGCTACAGGGCCGGGTGCCGCTTATATATGGCGTTATGATGTATTATGGCGTATGATGTGCTATGATGTTATGATGTGTTTCGGGGTTGTACGGAGATATGAAACCTTCTGGAGTATGATGTGTTGTGGCGCCAGCGTCGGAGTGGCGACCACGTTCCTGAGCCCTATGCATGATTTTTATATATGCATTATTTGTGTTTCAAAACGAGCTTCTTGGTATACTGATTTTTGTACTCATTTTTCCATACTTCTTATTTCCGCTATGATCTTGATTATTGTATTTCATGCTTTACATACTCAGTACATATTTCGTACTGACCCCCCTTTCTTCGGGGGCTGCGTTTCATGCCCGCTGGTATAGATGCTCATTGTGGTAATCCGCCAGCCTAGGATACCTATTCTGCTACTTTGAGTGCTCCTTTGATCCGGAGTCCATACTTTTGGTACAGATCTTTTGTTGCACATATTTATGTATACATATGACTATTTGGGGGTACGGCGGGGCCCTGTCCCGTCATATGTTTCTGTTGTTATTCGTAGAGGCCTGTAGACGTGTGTGTGGGTCGTGGGTCGTTATTGTTCAGTTATGTATGTGCGATTTTCGTTTTAAGCGGTTCCATTTGCTGTGACGGCCGAAACGGCCTGTATGTATGTATATGTATGTATATGTCTTTGGACGATGTGTTTTACGATAGCCTTGTCGGCTTCTATGTGATACATTTGTTATATGTGACCGCTTAAGACGACATCTGTTCTCAGTATCTGTATAAATTAATGTATGCTGAATATGGATAAGTCATTGATATATCGATTTGGTAAGTGTGTGTGTATGGGTATCCAGCTCGGGCACTAGTCACAACCCACGGGGTTGGGTCGGGAAGGATGTTATACCCCGTATTTTTATACGTCAAATGATTCGCAAGCAAATCGATTTAAGTTAAAGACGGGATAATTTTCGGACATGAAATAGGAATCTTTAATTTTCAATTTTTTATTAAAACATAAATTGTTTATAAATTTTATTTAGCATAGAAATATTATTAGAGATTGGGGACTAATAAATTGTGATTATATTACTAAGTAAGAATTAGGGATTAATAAAAATTAATTAAGCCTAATTACTAAAGTGGGCCCCACCCGAATAAAAAAATTTGAAAAAAAGGACAATGCATGAATTTGATTAGTGAGTCATAAGGCACGTGTCTAGCTATAAGTAACAATATATAGGAATAAAGGTGAACACAATTTCAATTTAGATTCATTTTCAAGAAAATCAACTAAGGAAAAATCACAAAACCTCCATGGCTGCTCTCGGCCAACCATGGTGTTGAAAAAAATTGTGATCTTGAATGTTTTGATAAGTTTCAAGTAAATTTCAAGTTCAAGGAGGTGATAGCAACGTTGGATATTGACTTGAAGAAGAAGAAATTGTGAAATTGGAGCAATTGAGCGTAGAAATTCCTCCGAGACAAATTTGGTAAGATTTTCTCATTTTATGGTGTAATTGTTTTAAGAGTGTGGTGATGGAATTATTAAAATTGGATTGGACGAAATTGGAAGTAAGAAAATGTATAAAATTGATGTTATAGGAAATCGTGGGTTGAATTGGATTTTGAAAAGTTGTTGGGTTGTTAGAATTCCTATGGACTGAATCGTGATAATTTTATATGTATATCTCTATTGTTGGTATTTCTGTGTTAACAGGAGAATAATTGGAAATTCGGGTTAGGCGAATATATAGGGGAAATGCTGCCCGATTTTCGTTAAGTCCTTAAATAATGAAAAAACCCTTAATGAGAAAGTATAAGCCAAAGAATAAAATCTATAAGCGATGGGCTACGGATTTATGGACTAGAAAGTATAGTCACTAACGATAACGTTACTCTTATATTAAATTGGCTAACAGAACGACAAGGCGAACGGGTTTGCTAATAGTCGCTAACAGGTATGTAAAGCTGTCCCTTCTTTCTTTTGGCATGTCTTAGATTTAAGCGATGAATGATATGAACTTTGAGGTAATTCTATTCATAAGTCTTGAGTGTGATTCATGATTCTTATTCAATTCTTGATGTTAGAACTCTTAAGTGATTGAGTTTCCCTGGAGTCCTCTATACGTTGGATAGTAGTTGATCTGTAAAAGTTCCTATTCTTAAAGACTATACACTGATTAATATCCTTGACTTCCAATAGCTGTTTTGCATTATCTTGGCATATGACGTATGATTCCTGAGGCTCTATTTGATATAGTTCTTATTGACATCCATACTTACCATGACTATTGTCTTGATATTTGAGTGTTAGTTAGTCCACTGATTCTATTGAGTCTCAAATGATGATGTAGTGGTATTTGGTTGCTCATGATATTCTACTTGTGCATACTGTTATTGTATCATTCACCGAGTCCCGGGCCGGGTATGTTATCGTGCACAATGTCGTCGCATTATTCACCGAGTCCCTTACTAGAGGGCCGGGTACGGTATATGTATATGATCATATGATTATGGCACCGAGTCCCATGATGGACCGGGTATGGTATACGTGTACACGATTTTATTCACCGAGTCCCTTACTAGAGGGCCGGGTACGGTATATGGATATGATGATATGACTATAGCACCGAGTCCCATAATGGGCCAGGTACAGTATATGATAATGATACGCCTGACTATGTTTCGTAAGATACAGGTACAGTGATTTCCTGATTATTATACTTATCCCCTGAGCCTCTGCTTCAGTTATGGTCCTTTTTTTTTACTGCATTTCATGCTTTACATACTCAGTACATATTCCGTACTGACCCCCTTTCTTCGGGGGGCTGCGTTTCATGCCTGCAGGTGCAGATACTCTCTTTGGTGATCCGCCAGCTTAGGATCCCCCTTCTGCTATCTTGGAAAGCTCCGTCGTTCCGGAGCCTAGATTTTGGTACAGACCTTCTGATGTATATATATATATATGTTTGTCTAGGGGTACGACGGGGCCCTGTCCCGTCATATTTAACTTCTGATACTCTTAGAGGTCTGTAGACATGTGTGTGGGTAGTATCCAGATTTGATCAGTCGTGTGTATATGATTATTGTGGATGTTCTTTCGTTATAGCAGCCTTGCCTGCTTGCATATGTTATCATTTTGTAGTGGCAACTTTGTCGGCTTGCGTAATAGAATGATATATATTGTGGCAGCCTCGTCGGCTTGCGTATGTTATTACGATGTGATTGATTGAGGTCCTATAGTATTAGTCCGATAATGTTTGACAGGTACGTATGGGTGTCCAGCTCGGGCACTAGTCATGGCCCACGGGGCTGGGTCGTGATAGTTGGATTGTTAAAGTTGTTTATGGGCTGAATTGTAAGGGTTTTATATGCATATCTCTATTATTGTCATTGTTGGTATTTCTGTGATAACAGGAGGTTAACTGGACGTTCGGGTTAGGCGAGTATATAGGGGAGATGCTGCCTGATTTCCGTTAAGTCCTTAACTAATGAAAATCCTAATTAAGAAAGTATGAATTAAAAGATGAATCCTATGAGCGATTGGTTACAGATTTATAACCTAAGAAGTATAGTTACTAACGATAGCGTTACTTTCATATTAAATAGGCTAAGGGGCGACGAAGTGAACGTTATTATGAATAACCTTTAACAGGTATGTAAAGTTATCCTTTCTTTCTTTTTTCCATGATCCTTATCATATGAACGAACACAGTGAGCAAGCAAGTTCCAAAGACTCTGTTCTTAGAGAGTGTAGAGATATTTGTATCGTTGGCCTCCTATGTTTTATGTCCATAATTCCCAGAGACTTTTCATATTAGCTTCTTGTGTCACCAGAGGGGTTCAGAGTATCCTTTTCCGAGTTTTACATGCATATGTATATATTATATTATATATGGATCGGGTCGTACGTTCCTCGGCACTAACATATTATATTTATGGATCGGGCCGTATGTTCCTCGGCATTAACATATTATATATATGGATCGGGCCGTATGTTCCTCGACACTATTATATTATATATGGATCGGGTTGTACATTCCACAACACTATCAGTTATATTGTAATCTATGCCTATCATACGCCGTAGAGTCAGTTTCAGTCATATCGGGTTACGTAGATATTCTCAGATGCTAGCCACAGATGCATTCAATTATTGAGACTGGTTTTTATGATTCATCTTACTTGATGTTCTTATGCTTTATATACTCAGTACATATTCCGTACTGACCCCCTTCCTTTGGGGGGGCTGCGTTTCATGCCCGCAGGTACAGACGCTCGATTCGGTGATCCCCCAGCTTAGGATTTCCAGTCAGCTGTCTTGGAGAGCTCCATTGTTCCGGAGCCTAGAATTTTCGTACAGATCTTCTGATGTATTTATATATGTGGGGTGTATATAGATTATGATCAGCTATGTCTATATAGTTGTTGTGGATATTTCTGTTGGTTGTGGTAGCCTTGTTGGGTTTGGTAGTATATTGACATATAGTGGCAGCCTCGTCGGCTTGCGTATTTGATTTCGTTGTGACTGGTCGAGACTCCGCAGGGGACAAATTATCTTGATATGTGATGTTGAGAATCTTCGGGTCTATGTCGATTTCCATGTGGTCTATAATGTCAGTCTGATTATGTCTAACAGGTATACATATGGGTGTCCAGCTCGGGGACTAGTCATGGCCCACGGGGCTGGGTCGTGACAAAAGTGGTTTCAGAGCAGTTCATCCTCGAAGTGTCTACAGACCGTGTCTAGTAGGGTCTTGTTTATGGGTGTGTTGTGCACCACATCTATAAACAGGAAGCTACAGGACATCTAGGATGTTATCTTTCCTTCTTACCCAAGATCGTGCGATAGAGCTATATTATCAGGATAATCCCTTTCTAACAGACTACTATGTTTACAGCTATGCCTCCAAAGAAAGCGACAGCTGCCCAAAAGGGCAAATCGGTAAAAGGGGATACGAGCCAAACTGGGAGAGTTACTAGGGCCCGTGCCCAGCTTATCCCTGAGATTGTGTTCTAGTCGGCGAGTTCTACTACACAGCCACTTCCAGAGGAACCCTGGGCAGCGACAGCTCCAGGTCACGGGGCGGCTCCACCGCCAGTTCCCGAGGTTCCAGTACCCGAGCCTCTAGCTCCTCAGCCAGGAGCGGAGGATAGAGCCATGAGGGATGCAGTGCAGCTGCTGACCAGATTAGTGGCAGAACAGGTTCGCAGGAACGAACTAGGGGTTGACCAGGCGGATAGACATGATAGTTTGAGAGCCCGCGACTTCTTAAGTTGTAACCCTCCAGAGTTTTTCTGGTCAAAGCCCGAGGATGATCCGCAGGAGTTTATCTGGCAGATGCAGCGTACGTTGAGGATAATCAAGGCTTCCGAGACTGAGTCTGTTGAGTTAACTTCGTATCGGTTGCACGACATAGCTGTTAATTGGTATGAATCGTGGGAGCTATCTAGGGGCCAAGGTGCTTATCTAGCGGTATGGGATGAGTTTACGGAGGCCTTTCTTGGCCACTTCCAGCCTCCAGAGATTCGGCGAGCTAGAGGTTATAGATTCTTACAATTGAGGCAGAGGGGCAGGAGTGTTCGAGAGTATAGTCTTGAGTTTGACTCGTTGGCTAGATATGCGCCTACTGTTGTGGCTGATATGGCAGATAGAGTACATTGCTTTGTGAAGGGATTGGACCATTACTTGATTGATGGCTTGGCAGTGGCTTTTCAGCCAGGTATAAATATTGCTCGGATACAGGAATATGTACAGGGGGTGGAGGATCGACACAGAAAGCGTCAGCCAGATAGAGATCATGACAGTGGTCAGCATAAGAGGGCTAGATCGGCTGATTATCCGGGTGAGTTTCTAGGCAGACAGCCTCCGCAGCATATCAGATATCCTTCCCAGCCCACATAGAGTGCACCTCCACAGTTCACAGGTTGAAGGTTTGATAGTACGGGGTATTCAGGAGCCGGTTAGAGCTCCAGGACTTCGGGTTCACAGTGGGCCAGGGGGTTGAGTCAGTCGAGGCCACCTTTGCCTCGGTGTTCTCGGTGTGGTAGGCATCATCTTGGGGAATGTCATCGTGCTGCAGGTGCTTGTTTTTCTTGCGGCCGCCAAGGCCATATTATGAGAGAGTGTCCGTATAGGAGTGGTTCAGGTAGTATGGCTCAGCCTACTGGGTCGGTCGCTGGCTCATCTTCTTCTGTGGCTATGCGCCCTATGGGGCAGGGTATTCAGGCACCAACAGGCCGTGATAGAGGTCGTGGCAGAGCTTCCAGTTCTAGCGGTCCTTCAAACCGCATATATGCTTTGTCTAGTAGACAGGATCAGGAGGCGTCACCAAATGTGGTTACAAGTATACTATCGATTTTCTCTCGAGACGTAAACGCATTGATAGACCTAGGCTCCACCTTATCGTATATTTCCCCCTTTGTTGCTAGTAGAATTGGGATAAAACCTGAATTGATAGAACCATTTGAGGTAGCTACACCGGTAGGAGATTCTGTTATAACAAGGCAAATATATAGAGATTGTTCGGAGATTATATATAGTCGTTGCACCAAGGCAGATCTGATAGAGCTAGATATGACTGAGTTTGATGTTATTATGGGTATGGATTGGTTAGCTTCTTGTTATACTAACATTGATTGTAGAGACCAGATAGTTCGATTTCAGTTCCCAGGAGAGCCAATTATAGAGTGGATGGGAAATTCAGCATCGCCGAGGGGTAAGTTTATTTCGTACCTCAAGGCAAAGAAGATGGTCAAAAAGGGTTATATTTATCATCTGGTTCGGGTGCATGACCTGAAGGTAGAGGCGCCGACTCTTCAGTCAGCACCGATAGTTAACGATTTCGTAGATGTATTCCCAGATGAACTTCCAGGCCTTCCTCCTGAACGGGAGATAGAGTTTACTATAGATGTGCTGCCAGATACTTAGCCCATATCTATTCCTCCTTATAGGATGGCACCTGCAGAACTGAAAGAGTTGAAGGAGCAAGTGAGAGATTTATTAGAAAAGGGCTTCATCAGGCCCAGTACATCACCGTGGAGAGCACCGGTACTATTTGTGAGAAAGAACGATGGGTCGCTGGATGTGTATCGATTATAGGCAGTTGAATAAAGTGACGATAAAGAATAGATATCCCCTCCACAGAATTGATGATTTATTTGACCAGTTGCAGGGTGCTAAGTGTTTCTCGAAGATAGATTTGTGGTCAGGCTATCACCAGGTGCGGGTAAATGAGGCAGATATTCCGAAGACTGCATTCAGGACCCGATATGGGCATTATGAGTTTAGAGTGATGTATTTTGGGCTGACCAATGCTCCGGCAGCATTTATGGATTTGATGAACCGAATATTCAAGCCGTTCCTAGATATGTTTGTGATTGTGTTCATCGATGATATTCTGGTCTACTCACGATCAGAAGAGGAGCATGCGGACCATCTGAGGGCAGTGCTTAGAGTCCTCTAGCGCCAGAAGTTGTATGCTAAATTTTCTAAGTATGAATTCTGGCTGACTTCAGTAGCATTCTTAGGGCATATTATAGGAGCTGATGGCATTCGGCTAGACTCACAGAAGATTGAGGCGGTGAAGACTTGGCCTAGACCTACGACGCCTACCGAGGTACGTAGTTTTCTAGGGCTAGCAGGGTATTACAGGAGGTTCGTAGAGAAATTTTCCTCAATTTCAGTGCCTTTAACAAGGCTAACATAGAAGGCAGCAAAGTTCCAGTGGACTGATGCGTATGAGCAAAGTTTCCAATCACTGAAGGATAAGTTGACTACGGCTCCAGTTCTAACACTTCCTGAGGGACCAGATTGCTATGTTATTTATTGTGATGCCTTAGGCGTTGGGATAGGTTGTGTATTGACGCAGCATGGTAGAGTTATAGCCTATGCCTCCTGGCAGCTCAAAAAGCATAAAAGGAATTATCCCACTCATGATCTTGAATTTAACAGCAGTAATTCATGCTTTGAAGATATGGAGAAATTATTTATATGGCGTGCATGTTGATATTTATACGGATCATAAGAGTCACCAGTATATCTTTAAGCAGAAGGAGCTGAATTTGCGGCAGAGGAGGTGGCTAGAGTTGCTGAAGCATTATGATGTTGACATTTTATACCACCCAGGGAAAGCGAATGTTGTAGCAGATGCACTCAGCCTTAAATCTATTGGTAGCTTGGCAGATGTACAACCAGAACAGAAGGGGATAGCCCATGAGATTCGCCAGTTAGCTAACCTTGGAGTCCGTTTGGCTGATTCTGATGATGGCGGAGTTTCTGTTCGAGGGGTTTCTGAATCCTCTATCATTGAAGAGGTAAAGAGACGCCAGTACGAGGACCATATTCTTGTACATTATAAAGATGCAGCTCTTCAAAAGGAGGAGACCCCATTCGAGATTGCACCTGACGGAGTGCTACGATACAGAGGTAGATTATGTGTACCTGAGGTTGCAGGGTTACGGCGACAGGTTATGGGAGAGGCACACTATGCCCGTTATTCTATTCATCCAGGGTCAACGAAGATGTATCATGACCTCAGATGTTTGTATTGGTGGGATGGCATGAAAAAGGATATAGCGGAGTTTGTTGCTCAGTGTCCGAATTGTCAACAGGTTAAGGTCGAGTATCAGAAGCCCGATGGATTATTACAGGAGATAGAGATCCCGACTTGGAAATGGGAGGTGATTAATATGGACTTCGTTACAGGTTTACCTTGCACTCCGCGAAGATATGACTCTATTTGGGTTATCGTGGATAGGCTGACAAAATCAGCCCATTTTCTTCCAGTAAGGACTACTTATTCAGTTGAGGACTATGCTAGGTTATACCTCAAAGAGATAGTGAGACTTCTCAGGGTTCCCACAACTATTATCTCCGACAGAGGAGCTCAGTTTACAGCTAACTTCTGGAGATCCTTCTAGGAGGGATTGGGGACACAAGTGAGTCTTAGCACAGCATTCCACCCTCAGACTGACGGACAGGCCGAGGGCACTATTCAGACACTACAAGATATGTTACGGGCCTGTATTATTGATTTCAGAGGTAGCTGGGACGATCATTTGCCACTTATCGAGTTTGCTTATAATAATAGCTACCATTCAAGTATCCAGATGGCACCATATGAGGCCTTGTATGGGAGGAAATGCAGGTCACCTATTGGCTGGTTTGATGTTGGTGAGACTAAATTAATAGGCCCAGATATGATTCAGCAGGCTGTTGATAAAGTGAAGCTTATTCAGGAGAGGTTACTGGCAGCCCAGAGTCGACAGAAATCATATGCAGATAATCGACGTCGACAGTTTCAGGTTGGTGATTGGGTGTTCTTAAAGGTGTCACCCATGAAGGGTTTCATGAGATTCGGCAAGAAAGGGAAGGTAAGTCTGAGATATATTGGGCCATATCAGATTATCCGTAGGGTAGGCCGAGTTGCCTACGAGTTGGACCTACCGTCTGATCTGGAAGCAGTGCATCCAGTCTTTCACATGTCAATGCTTCGCAAATGTATAGGCGACCCTTCCAGAGTATTTCCCGTGGATGATGTCCAGGTGACGGAGGAGTTTCCCTATGAGGAGCAACCTATAGCCATACTTGATCGGCAGGTCAGGAGATTGCGTACCAAGGATGTGGCTTCCGTCGAAGTATTATGGCGAAACAACAATAGGGAAGAGATGACCTGGGAAGCCGAAGAGGAGATAAAGAATAAGTATCCTTACTTGTTCCCTATGCCTACAGGTAACTTAAACTCCTCACTTGATTATATTGATTAATCGATGAAACTATATGTTATAGTGATAAGAAAGACTTCCCCGAAATTTTTATAAGACCTTACAGGACCAATTCAACATTCGAGGACGAATGTTCTAAAGGGGGGAAGGACGTTATATCCCGTATTCTTTTTTATACGTCAGGTTATTCGCAAGCTAATCGACTTAAGTTAAAGACGGGATTATTTTCGGATATGAAACAGGAACTTTTAATTTTCAATTTTAATTAGTACACAAATTGTTATAAATTTTATTTAGTGTAGAAATATTATTGGAGATTAGGGACTAATAAATTATGATTAGATTATTAATTAAGGATTAATTAAGATTAATTAATTTAATTACTATTTGTGGGCCCCACCTGAAATAAAAAAATGATAAATCAAGAAATCAATTAGTGAGTCATAAGGGGGGGGGGGGGGGGGGGACGTGTCTATTAATGGACTACCATATATATATGGTTGAATGATCAACAAACAATCCATTTTCATTCCATTTCTTAAAGTTAAAGCTTAGAGAAAAAAAAATATAACTTCCATGGCTGCCAAGCTCTCGGCCAGCCATGGTGATTGAGAAAAATTGTTTTGTTGCATATTTTGATCAAGTTCCAAGTGAATTACAAGTTCAAGGAGGTGATAGCAACATTGGATATTGAATTGAGGAAGAAGAAATTGTGAAATTGGAGCAAACAAGAAGAAATTCCTCTGAGTAAATTAAGGTAAGATTTTCTTATTTTGTGGTATAATTGTATTGATAGTGTTGTAGAGAAAGGATTAAAATTGGATTGGGTGAGATTGGAAGTAAGAAATTGCATGAAATTGTTGTTATATGAAATTGTGGGTTGAAAGGATTAAAAGTACGATTTATGTTCACATGTTGTTATTCGTGTTGTGGTCGTGTTGTTGTTGATGTCGATTCTAAATTTGAAAAAAGGAAGTGTATAACGTATCGTATAAAAAGTGTGTGTTGGTTTGTTCGGTGTATAACCTTCAAACGTTAACGAATTGGATTGAAAAAGAGTTAGGAAGGGTTATTGGATTGTTAAAGTTGTTTATGGGCTGAATTGTAAGGGTTTTATATGCATATCTCTATTATTGTCATTGTTGGTATTTCTGTGATAACAGTAGGTTAATTGGAAGTTCGGGTTAGGCGAGTATATAGGGGAGATGCTGCCCGATTTCCGTTAAGTCCTTAACTAATGAAAATACAAATTAAGAAAGTATGAATTAAAAGATGAATCCTATAAGCGATTGGTCACAGATTTATAAGCTAGGAAGTGTAGTTACTAACGATAGTGTTATTTTCATATTAAATAGGCTAAGGGGCGACGAAGCGAACGTGATTACGAATAACCTTTAACAGGTATGTAAAGTTATCCTTTCTTTCTTTTTGGCATGATCCTTATCATATGAACGAACACAGTGAGCAAACAAGTTCCAAAGACTCTGTTCTTAAAGAGTGTAGAGATATTTGTATCGTTGGCCTCCTATGTTTTATGTCCATAACCCCCAGAGACTTTTCATATTAGCTTCTTATGTCACTAGAGGGGTTCGGAGTATCCTTTTCCTACTTTTACATGCATTTGTATATATTATATTATATATGGATCGGGCCGTATGTTCCCCGGCACTAACATATTATATTTATGGATCGGGTCGTACGTTCCTTGGCATTAACATATTATATATATGGATCGAGCCGTACGTTCCTCGGCACTATTATTTTTTATATGGATCGGGCTGTATGTTCCACAACACTATCAGTTATATTGTAATCTATGCCTATCATACGCCGTAGAGTCAGTTTCAGTTATGTCGGGTTACGCAGATATTCTAAGATGTTAGCCACAGATGCATTCAATTATTGAGACTGGTTTTTATGATTCATCTTACTTGATGTTCTTATGCTTTATATACTCAGTACATATTCCGTACTGACCCCCTTCCTTTGGGGGGGCTGCGTTTCATGCCCGCAGGTACAGACGCTCGATTCGGTGATCCCCCAGCTTAGGATTTCCAGTCAGCTGTCTTGGAGAGCTCCGTTGTTCCGGAGCCTAGACTTTTGGTACAGATCTTCTAATGTATTTATATATGGTTATCCAGGGGTACGACGGGGCCCTGTCCCGTCATATTTCACTGTTAGTACTCTTAGAGGTCTGTAGACATGTGTGTGGGGTGTAGATAGATTATGATCAACTATGTCTATATAGTTGTTATGGATGTTTCTGTTGATTGTGGCAGCCTTGTCGACTTGCATAGTATATTGACATATAGTGGCAGCCTCATCAGCTTGTGTATTTGATTTCGTTGTGACTGGTCGAGACTCCGCAGGGGACAAATTATCTTGATATGTGACGTTGAGAATCTTTGGGTCTATGTCGATTTCCATGTGGTCTATAGTGTCAGTTTGATTATGTCTAACAGGTATACATATGCGTGTCCAGCTCGGGCACTAGTCATGGCCCACGGGGCTGGGTCGTGACAGATGAAGTCCTTGTTATTAAGCTTGTTTCTTCCATTATTAGTGGTTAATTTGAGAATTGAAGAATTAGGGTTCATACCCAAATTTGGGGGTTTTGCTTTAAGTCTGAATTAGGCTTAATCTTTAGTTTTTTAGTAATTGATTAGTGGGTTTGATCACCTAGAGCTTTCATTACATGTTCCATCTTTCACTTTCCCGTTTTACCCTTGTGGGCTCGTTTTCATAAATTTCTTAGGTTAGAACTTGACCTAACTAGAAATATAGCAATATGCGTGTCATTATTCGTGGTTTTTCGTATAGAATTTGAATATGAATAGACTTCGAGTATTTGGAGGTGCTACAAAAGATCAAACCCGGGTGTGACGGTTCGTGGCTCCTATTCGGCTCTCCAGGTAGGTTACAACTTACCTTTTAGTTAGACTTGGGTTAGCGAGTCATATGTAGAGTTGGTGATTGTTGGAGAAAGCATGTAAACCTTCAGGTATGAAGCTGGGATGGAATACGTAGGATGGTATTATTGTTGACTTGGGTTTGTCGCCATATTGTGTTCTATTGAGTTGTTGGTTATTTTTGAGTTGTTGGCTCGTCGCCACGTGATTGATTTTAGATTTGATGCTTAGTGGTTACCTGTGTGTCCAAAAGCATATTTATCATGATTGAGGTTATCGAAAAGGAAGGAAAGGTTTTTATATTGATTTTATGAGTGAGATTTCTGTCCATGTGTGGCACCATTGATTGATATATTCTTCTTGGTGTTGTTATCATGCATTCACTCATTTATACGTATTTTGGGATCGGTCGCAACACTAATTGAGATCGGGTTGCACGTACCGCAACACTGACTGTGATAGAGTTGAATGTTTTGTAACATTGACTATTGGATCGGGGGGTGTGCCACAGCATATACATGGACTTAGCGGTGCCCCATGGGTCATGACTGTCGAGGCAATGGGATATTTCGCCTGAAGCACGTGTGGATCATTGCATTTGAATTATACTCACCTCATATTTACTTAAGGCATTGTATTGGACTTGTTGGTTGATCCTTGGTGATGCATGGACTTGATAGTGGTTCTTGAGATTGTGATTTAGACTTATAGTGGAATTTGAGTTGATATACTATACTTGGTGATTTGGTATCGGATTCAAATTTGGACTGTATTGAGTTTTATCTGATTGTGAGCATGCCTACTTTTTTAGTCTGTTTCTTTTATAAATGATTCTCTAACTACTGTCGGCCTATGATGCCTACTCAGTACATGTTGTTATACTGATTCGACCTTGCTGCATTCTGTCGGAGTATAGAGTTTGTGACCGGATCGATTTCTGCGCTTCGTGACTGAGTCCCGAGGCTTTCTGATGAGGAATCCAGGGTGAGCACTTGGATGGATTCGCTGCCCGGATACTTCTATCTATTCCCATTTTTATATTCTACTATTCAGACTTGATTTTTAGGATGCGATGTATCTTCCACACTTATTATATTTTTCTATCAATGCTAGACTTATTATTACATAATTTTGGGTGATTGAATTTAATTTATGTATTGCATGGTTGTGAATATGGGACGGGTTTGCCTATCGAGGTAAGAAATGGTAGGTGCCCGCACGTTCCCCTAGTTGAGGCGCAACAAGATGGTAACGGAGCCTTAGGTTACCCGGTCTATGAGTACAAGAGCATGTCTAGTAAAGCCTTGCGGATCGGTACGATGAACTCCATACCTATCTCTATGAGGCTACGAAACATTTAGAAAATTTCACATTCTTT
The DNA here is from genome assembly GCF_019175385.1 of Lycium barbarum. Classification (NCBI taxonomy): domain Eukaryota; kingdom Viridiplantae; phylum Streptophyta; class Magnoliopsida; order Solanales; family Solanaceae; genus Lycium; species Lycium barbarum. The sequence goes on from NC_083348.1 coordinate 25,255,723, forward strand.
CATTCCTTTGTACTACTTTATTCAAATTGGTATCAGGCTTTTTTAATTGTTATCTGATCCACTTCTATTCTCTCGCAGATGGTGAGGACATGAGCTAGAATCGCGAGGGGTGAGGTCTCTGATCCCGCTACTGGGCAGGCACCAGAGGACGAGCACAGGTGAGAGGTCGCGGTGGAGATAGAGGCCTTGGAGCTGCACCAGCCAGGGGTGGGACCCCTGAGGCTGGACAGAGGCGAGCACATTCAGCTTCTCCAGAGAGTCAGCTCAAGAGAGCACAAGTAGCCGAAGGAGGTGAGGGACCAAAGCAGACTCACCCAATACCATGTCTTATCAGGCATTCCAGTATAACATGGCTTGTGTACTACTTCATCTTGACGGCCAGCATGTCCTAGGGGGTGCCACTACTCTAGGTGGTTCCCAGACTCGAGTGGAGATACAGACTCCCGAGCAGGGCCAAACTATAGGGGTGTTTCTTACTTTTGCTATGGCCCCTCGTTTAGGTGGTTTTCCAGTCCCTGAGGGTGTTGCCAGACCTGTGGCAGTTCAGCCTTTTACCGTTGATGATCAGGAGCTTGTTGGGAGTTTCCTCAACATGGAGTCGCTCAAGTTCTTTGGCTTGCATACTAAGGATGCGTATGAGTTTATTATGGAGATGTATGAGAGGCTCAATAAGATGTGCATTATGGAGTCTCATGGGGTTGATTATGTGTTATTTCAGTTTCGCGGCGACGCGAAAACTTGGTCAAGGACTTTTATTTAAAGTAGACCCGCTGACGCACCTCCACTTGCTTGGACCTAGTTCCATCAGGCTTTTTTAAAGAAGTACGTGCCACGTACTTTGATGGATGAGCATAGATACGAGTTCATTCATTTGTGATAGCCGGGTATGACTTTATGTTTTTGTCTAGGTATGCTGCTCAGTTGATTCCCACAGAGGAGAAGAGGGTTCGTAGGTTTGTTGGTGGACTTGTGTATCCACTCTATGTTGCTGGTGTTCAGTTGGTGGCTTTGGGATCTTCCTTCCAGGTGGTTGTTGATCATGCTGTGGGTATCGAGTCTGCCAAGGCTCAATCTCTGAGAGAGTCTAGTGAGAAGAGGCCACGTCATCATAGTGGTTATAGTAGTTATAGCTACAAGGGTGGTGGATAGTCATTCAGGCCTTCTCAGTCAACCTCTAAGTGCCCTGTTCAGTCACCATTACAGGCTTCGTCAGGTGGTCCTTCTAAACCCAGTGGTTATGGAGATAGACAGTCCCACGGTGGTTCGTACTCCTGTCCAGTTGACCGTGGTGGTCCTTCTAGTTCATCGGCTTCCGTGTATCGGTCTCCAGACCCCAGATCTTGCAATGTTTGGGGTGATTCTTGCCACTTTATAAGAAATTATCCCAGATTCAGACAGAGTGGGTCCCAACAGGGTTCTCAGTCCCAAACTTCGAGGACTCTGATACCATCTAGTAGCCGGGGTGGTTCTTCAGCAAGAGGTGGTGCTTAGTGAGGCTGCGGCGGATCTCATCAGTCCTGGGGTGGACACCAGTCCAGTAGAGGCGGTTCTCAGGCCTCCAGAGGTGGGGCACAATCAGGCCAGAGTGGCCGTGGTGGTGGTCTTTTCTATTCTTTTCCGAGTAGGCCCGAGGCTGAATCTTTTAATGCCTTGATATCATGTACTATTTATGTTCGTCATCGACCTGCTTCAGTCTTGTTTGATCCCGGGGCTACTTTCTCATATGTATCTGCCTATCATTCTATTGGTTGGGATTTAACTAGTGACCGACTTGACGTGCCTGTTCATGTATTTACTCTGATTAGAGACTCGAGTGTGTTTGATTGAGTCTTTCGGTCTTATTTAGTTATTGTTGTGGGGATATGATTGTTATGTCCCGTATTTTCGTATAACGGGAAATCGAGAAATAAAGAAGACTTGTGTGTGTTGAGGAAATATTTTGATTCGAGTTGTTATGATTATGTTGGTTAGGGAATCATTAAAGTCAAGACCTCGGGGAAGGCCGAGGGTAAATTTGGAATTTCGAAAATTAGTTTCGGGAATTACAAAACGGGACTTTTAATGAGTTAGGCCAAGAAAGTTGAACTAGAATTTAGGCCCAAGTCCTTGGGGGTGGCCGGCCCCAAGGGAGGCCCAAACCCATTTTTTAAATTTGTCATGTGCTATGCACATGATTCCCTCTAATGGATATATACTAGGTGGTCTTTGGAAATTATCAAGAAAACCATTCACAACACAAAAATTGGGAGAACACCCTTAGGTGCTCTCGGCCGAGAAGTGAAAAAAAAAAAAAAATTACTTGGCTTTTGTTTCTAATCCTCACACCTAGTCTCTTTTGAATGATTGATGAGTTCGAGGTGCTCTTCGTTGTGGTACAATTAGTTTGACGAAAGGGCGACGTTTGCGGCGAATCGGAATATTAAGATCAAGGTAAGAAATCTATGTTTTTATGTTATGAAATGGATATATATGTGTTAGTGATTGGATTAGCATGAAGATTTTCGAATGGTGTTGTGTTTGTGCATGGCGTGTGTGTGTAGAAAGGGTGTGTTTGGCCGTGAGCTATATGGGGTGGAAGGACATGTGAATTGATTTCGTTCAAGCTTGTTAGTTGTGTCGTTGTGATCTTTATGTTGTAAATGATTGATTAAAGAATTGAGTTGGCGTTAGAAAATGATTTCGGACGTTATCGGAAAGTGTATACCTTTGGTATATTTGTGTATATCATAGTATATTTATGATATTAAGGACTTTAAATATGACTTATAGTTTATATTAATGGATTCGGGATGAAACGACGCAAGTTAGAATGTTCGTCGTAACTTTTGGTGTTTTGAATGAAATAGGGAAAGTAATGGATTTTGGGAAACTTTGTATATGGTTTGGAACTTGTTTGTTATGTAGTGGAATAATCTTGAATGAATGAATACAATAATGTGGATATGAGTTGGAATTGTGAAGTTTGAATATAGGATTACCAACTTATGTAATAGGGTGAAATTTTGAAGCTAGTACGGTTTGATTGTGGTTTGTATTGTGTAATGATGTTTGGGATTGTTGTTGTTGTTGTATTCTGAGCCGAGCCAAGTCTCGGGGGTGTTAGATTTATAGGGGAAGTGCTGCCGAAATTTCGGTAGCCAAGTTTAGCCCAAAGATGAAAATGTTAACTCTCATGAATAGTAACTGGTAAAAGTGACCATTTGCAGTTTTCGGACGAAACGGGAATTGCGATTTGAGGAGCGTAAGGCGCCAACCAGGTATGTAAAGCCTACCTATCCTTCTTTTGGCATGTCCTAGTCATACTAGGTTAAGATCGGACCCTCGGGGATGATTCTGCTCTTGGAAGTCTAGGTTCAAGTTGGAGTACGATTCATTCAGCGCAATTGAACCCTTTTTGTTGTATTTGGTTAGAAGAGTGTTCGAACCTCCATAACTTTTGTTGTTGTGTCCGAAACCCTCCGAAACTTTCGTAGATGGCTCTAGGGAGCCTAAAGTCTGTGATTCGTGACCGCCGCCTCAATTTGACCCGAGGTGGGCCCGCAAGCCCTGAGGCTCCCCTTATTCGGTTTGTTTGGTTCGTTGGCGTCCGCTATGATCAGCGATCGCTTGTTTATGACTTAATGGTGCGTTTGAAACTTCCTATGCCGTTAGTGAACGTTTTGCATTTCGAGTAATGTGAAATTTTCGGAAAAATGACCTATGAACGGTTTTCAAAAAAATTTGGCAGTTTGGAACTTCGTAACTTTTATACACAAATTTTGATCAATCTGATTCCTACTCCGAGCCTTCTGGCGTCGGTATATGCCTATATGTAAATTATATGTTGAGTTCGGTAAATTATTTTTCATATGCATATGGTTTCTGCACTACTCCGTTCGTGCTGTCTGTTATGATTTCGTTCGTCGGTACCCGGGCCGACTTTGTGATCGTGCGCGCTATAACATATTCGGGAGTTATGATGTGTTACGGTTTCCGAGGCCTCGCCATAGGGCCGGTTACCGTTTATGGAGTTATGATGTGATATGGCATTTGATATGTTTTGATGATGTGATGTGTGTGTGTTATGATGTGTCTGGAGACTGTACGGAGATTTGAAAACTTCTGGAGTTATGATGTGTTGTGGCACCAGCGTCGGGGGTGACCACGTTCCTAAACCCTATACATGATCTGATTTGCATTTGTACGTTCGCCCTCCGCGCAGGTTTGCTTTGTTACGTTGACGTTGTGTTTGTTCTTTCTGAATCCAGCTGTGTTTGTGATTTCTGTACCTTCTGCTTTACATACTCAGTACTTCTCCCGTACTGACCCCCGTTCCTTCGGGGGCTGTGTTTCATGCCCGTAGGTACAGAAGCTCGTTTGGGTGGTTCTCCAGTTTAGGCTACTCATTCTACTGTGTTGGAGAGCTCCCCTTGATCCGGAGCCTACTTTTGGTACATACCTTCTGTTGTATGTGTGTGTTCGGTACATTTGTGGATGTGTGGGTACGGCGGGGCCCTGTCCCGTCATATGTTCATATGTTCTGTTTTGTTTAGAGGCCTGTAGTCAGATTTGTGGGTCGTGGGTCCGGTGTGTTTGTATGTGAGTCTGTTTTGCGTTCTTAAGCGGCCCGTACGCTACTGTGGCCAAGACAGCCTCTCAGTTTGTATGTGTGTATGTGCATTTGGGCGATGTATATTCCGCCCCCTTTCTGATGTGTGTGTGTGCATTTGGGCGACGTATATCCCGCCATCTTTCTGATTTTTATTTGACTAATCTGAACGGGCGACCGCTTAAGATAAGTGTTCGATAAATGTTTGTGTCTGGCGTCTGTTGTTCATTTTCAGTTCAGATAACGTATGTTGAGTTTGAACGAGTCTGAATACGACGATCTGGTTGTGAGTTTGTTTGGGGTGCCTAAGTAGGGCACCAGTCGCGGCCCACGGGGTTGGGTCGTGACAATGATACTTGGGTAAATTTGATGATATTGGATATGGTAGACTTTGATATTATCTTATGTATGACTTGATTGTCACTGTATCACACGATCTTGGACTGTCACGTCAAGACACTCACTTTAGCTATGCCTGGGATTCCTAGATTAGAGTGGATGGGACTCCAAGCCCCTCTTCGAAGAAGATCATTTCTTATCTCTGGACGAAGAAGTTAGTTAGCAAGGGGTGTTTGTCTTACGTAACCTATGTTTGTGATACAAACGCTGATTCTCCGCCCCTTTAGCTGTGCCCATTGTAGGTGAGTTCGCGAGGTTTATCCTTCTGATATGTCAAGTATGCCACCCAACCGCAACATTGATTTCTGTATTGATTGGGATCTGGGCACGTGCCCCATTTCTATTCCTCCCTACAGGATGGCACCCGCCGAGTTGAGAGAGCTAAAGGAGCAGCTACAGGATCTATTGAGTAAGGGGTTTATTAGATCAAGTGTCTCGGGTGCTCTTATTTTGTTTGTGAAGAAGAAGGGCAATATGATGAGTATGTTCATAGAATACCGTCAGTTGAACAAGGTCACCATTCGTAATAAGTATCCCATTCTTCGCATTGATGACATGCTCGACCAGCTTCAGCGTGATTCGGGATTCGTAGCTTTGTAGGGTTAGCCAGCTATTACCATCGATTTGTGAAGGATTTCGCTTCCATTGCTTCTTCGTTGACTAGATTTCCTTAGAAGGAGGCTCCCTTTCAGTGGCCTGATGCTTGTGAAGTGAGACTTCAACAGCTCAAGACTCTTTTGACTTCAGCCCCCATTCTGGAATTACATGTGGAGGGTAAGGACTTCTCAATATATTGTGATGCATCCCATGTTTATTCGGGTGCTGTGTTGATGCAGGAGGGCAGAGTCATTGCCTTTGCTTCCAGTCAGTTAAAGATCCATGTGAAGAACTACAATTTGTTACAACAATGAACTAAGAAGGAACACCAACGTGCCAAGGTAAAAGGATGACTCAAAGTCATCTAAAATAAGGCTAATGGAAGACATACAAATGTGCAATTAAATGTTGATTCATCCACTACATTTTCAATATATTGTGGACAACTAAAATACACTTCATAACCAAGTGTATATTCGGCCAAGGGCTGAAAATTGGAGGATAAAAAGTTGAAGCATGCAATTGAATATTTAAGCATCCACTACTTTATGAAAGTATACATTATTTTATGAAGACATAACATGGTGGAGCGATCATTTCACATTAAATATTGATCATTCATCTTGGAATGATTACAATGGACAAAGGGTGTTGTGTGAATCATTCACCACACATGAGATTGTCTTGTAAACAATTGAAAAGAAAGAAGAAGAATAAAGGAAACAAAGGGAGACAAATTCGGCCATATAGCCAAAAGTAGAGGGGAAAAGAAAGAACATTTTAGGTGTAAAGTTAAAAGAGTGACTCATGCCATAAGTGGAGCATGTGACAACTTGTAGGCATCAAATTTGAAACAAATAATGACCAAGAAATCATCCATCACAATTCATTTCAACTACACAATACAAAGAAAGAAAACCTAAGCCTAGAGAGAGAGAGAGCATTCGGCCAAGCTTGGCTGATTTTTGAGCTCTTTGAGTCTTGATCCAAAAATTATTTTCCAAGGTGTTTCAACCCTTTAGAAGGTCCCTAAAACGTGAAGATAGTCTTTGGAGCAACAAGAACAATTTTCATCTCAAGTCACCCACTCTAGCCAAGTAGAGATGTCAAGTTGTCAAGGTAAGATCTAACTTTCTTTTCCATGCATTAAGGGTGATGTAGATGAGTAGATATAAGTTGTATGTATGAAATAAGGTGTGATGATGTTGGAACATGATAGTAACCATGAGGTTATATGTGTTGATGTTGAAGTATGGTTGTAACTTGAAGAACATGAATCGCATGCATAAAATCATGAATGTTGGTGTTGGAATGTTGTTGTGACCGAGGGAACTGTTTTGGTGGAATTAATGAACTAATTTTCTTTAATAAATATGGATGTTACTATCATAGATCTCATGGTAAAAAGAATGAAAAGAATTGGAAGGTTAAAGGTGAAGTTGTGTTAGTATGAAAATAAAGTGAATCTATGATTTTATGTGAAGTGATGTTGAAGCATGTTGAAACCGTGTGTGGACTGTTTTGTGAGGAAGTTAGTGAACTGTTTTTACTTGATATTTTGATTGTTATTATCATGAAATTTATGATGGAAATGAAGGTGTTTAATGATTGGAGTTGAAACTAAAGTCGTTTGAGAATTGTTGTAAGGATTATAGAAATGACGATATAGCGTAGTTGCGTATGAATTGATGTTGTACTTGTCGTTTGGATAGCTGGTCATAACTTACTGAAATTATATGAAAATAAGACATGAAATAATGTGTAAAAATTGTATGTGGTTGGCTTAGTATGTTCGTAAACGTTTGCAAGAATTCCGAACATTGTTATGTTGTCGGTTAGGGACTGTTTTGGATGTGTTGCTGGTTAGGGGCTGTTTTGGACTTGTGTTTTCATTAAGTTGGAAAGACTAATTATAAGTTAAGAGTATACATCATATTGTATGTTGGATGGGCTGTTATAAGTTGTTACATGCAAACGTTAAGGCTACAAACTATTAGAAGTAACTTGAGAATGTAGTAGCCGTATGTGAATCGTTATTGCATGTTGTGAATGTGGGCTGTTTGGAATATTGTGTGGGCTGTCCGGATTGATATTGAACATATAATTATTGATGTTGGGATGGTTGTATGTACTTGGTTTGGATACAATAGCAAACGTCGCCTAAACATCTAGAAAGGAGTTACTAACGTTAGAATACGTTTTGAATCTCCCCGTAACTTAAACGTAGTTGTTGGCATCTTAATATAGGTTTAAGTATTATTGGGCAGCGTATACATATTGTGTGACGAATAAGCGCTAAAGGTATGTGAAGCTAACCCTTCTTTCTTTTTGGCATGATCGTTGTGATATGAATATACGATATATATATATATACGATTCCAGAGGAAATTACTATTCTTAGAGCCACTGGGATGGCTATTGATCTTGATTCCCATAACGTATGTTTTGTTTTATATATATTGAGATGTACACATGATTTCAAAGTTCCATTTTGATATGATCCACAGGGACATCCGAAAGGTATATGGTATGACTATTATTTGAAATTGCGAATGATGGTTCGTGTTGACTATCCTATTGAGTCCTTAAAAATGTTTTGAATTGCATATAGTTTCTCACTACTCTGGTCGTGCATACCTCAATATATCTTTCACCGAGTCCCGGGCTGGGTATGTTATCGTGCACACTTCCACTGTATTGTTCGTCGAGTCCCTCATTAAAGGGCTGGGTACAATATATATATTTATATATTCTAGAGTTATGCTGTGTTATGGTGTTATGTTGTGTTATGAAGTTATGCTGTGTTACGGAGTTATGCTGTGTTATGGAGTTATGCTGTGTTACGGAGTTATGCTGTGTTACGGAGTTATATTATATTCTGGAGTATGTTGTGTTATGGCGCCAGAGACGGGGTGGCGACCATGTTCACCAAGTCCCATAATGGGGCCGAATATGATATATGATATTGACATACATGATTTATGTTTCGAAAGCAAGTACTTGGTATTCTGGTTATTGTACTCATTTTCTGTACTTCTTATTTCAATTATGATCCCGTTTACTGTGTTTCATGCTTTACATGCTCGGTACATATTCCGTACTGACCCTCTTTCTTCGGGGGGCTGCGTTTCATGCCCGCAGGTGCAGATACTCGCTTTGGTGATCCGACAGCTTAAGATTCCCCTTCTGCTATCTTGGAGAGTTCCGTTGTTCCGGAGCCCAGACTTTGGTATAGATCCTTTTTTATCTAAATATATGCATATTTTGTTTAAGGGTACGACGGGGCCCTGTGCCGTCACATGTTACGTTACTGTTGATACTCTTAGAGGTCTGTGGACATATGTGTCGGTAGTGTATGGGTTCTGTTCAGCTTTGTCTATACGATGTGCTGTGGTATGATGTTCGTCTATAATGGCAGCCTTGTTGGCTTGCATATGATATTGATATGTGATGGCAGCCGTATTGGGGTGAAACCTCAGCCATATCCTCTCATGATGTTTATGCTCTAATTGATCCGGGTTCTACGTTGTCTTATATCTCTCCTTATATTGTTAGTCGTATTGGGGTGAAACCTCAGCCAATCAAACCTTTTGAAGTGTTTACTCCTGTTGGTGACCCGGTAATAGCTAGACAGGTATATAGAAATTGTGCAGTAGTGGTATGTGATCGTCAGACTATAGCCGATTTGATTGAGCTGGAAATATTGGATTTTGATGTGATTATGGGCATGGATTGGTTGGCTTCTTGTCATGCTAATGTGGATTGTAGAAAGAAAATAATTCGGTTCCAATTTCCGAGAGAACCGATGCTTGAATGGAAGGGTAACACAGCATCCCCAAGAGGTAGGTTTATTTTCCATTTTAAGGCAAGGAAGATGATCGCTAAAGGCTACATTTATTGTTATGTCCCGTGTGTTCGTATAATTGGAAATCGAGAAATAATCAAGACTTGTGTGTTATGAGGAAATATTTTGATTCTAGTTGACATGACTACGTTGGTTATGAAATCATTAATGTTAAGACATCGGGGAAGGCCGAGGGTAAATTTGGAATTTCGGAAATTAGTTTCGGGAATTACAAAATGAGATTTTAACGAATTGGGCCAAGAAAACATTTAATAAGAATTGAGGCCCAAGACCAAGGGGTGGCCGGCCAAGAGGCCTAGGCCCAAGCCCCATTTAATGGTCATGTGATTTCCATGTGCTCACTTAATCAAGTGTATATAAGTATGCTTATCCATAGAGTGTTCAAGAAACACAAAACAAAACAAAAAAAAATAAGAAAGCACCTCAAAGAGCTCTCGGCCGAACCCTATAGGAAAGGAAAAAAAAAATTTTAGTCTTTGCTTTGATCATAAAATCGTGTCCTTCTTGTAGTTGTAGCAAGTGCAAGACGCTCTTCAACGTGATACAATTAGTTTGGCGAAAGAATCACGTTTGCGGCAAGTCGGAATTTCAAGAAAAAGGTGAGAATTCTATGTTTTTATGTTATGAAATGGGAGTATATGTTATAGTGATTAATGTTGCATGAAGATTTTGAAATGGTGTTGTGTTTGTGAGAGGCCGTATGTGTGTGTGGAGTGGTGAGTGGCCGTGTGATGTAACATAGAGTAAGAGTAGTGAATTTGATCTTGTTTAGTTTGTTCAATGTGTCGTTGCGGCCTTTATGTCGTAAATGAATGTTTAAGGAATTGAATTGGTGTTGGAAATGGATTTCGGATCATTACGGGAAAGTGTATACCTTTTGTATATTTGCGTATATCATTGTATATCTTTGATACTAAAGACTTTAAATATGACTTATGGTTGTTGTTAATGAATTCGGAATGAAATAATGCAAGTTAGTATGTTCGTCGGAATTGTTGATGTTTTGAAAGGAATATGGAAAGTGACGAACTTCTTGAATCTATGAATAATGTTGGAACATAATTGGGATGTGATTGAATAATCTTGAATGATTGAATGAATACAATAATGTGGACATAAGTTTGGAATTTTGAAGTTTGAATGAAGAGTTGCCAACTTATGTAATAAGGTAGAATTTTGAAGTTAGAATGGTTTGATTATGGTTTATGTTGTTTGATGATGTTTGGGTTGTTGTTGTTGATATATTTTGAGCCGAGCTAAGTCTCGGGGGTGTTAGATATATAGGGGAAATGCTGCCGAAATTTCGGTAGACAAAAATCAAGTTAATGGGGATTTTAAGCCTAAGAATCTCTAATTGGTAACTTTGACCATTTGCAGATTCTGGACGAAACGGGATTTGATTTTAAGGAAAGCATAAGACGTCCATAAGGTATGTAAAGCTTCCCACTTCTTCGTTTGGCATGTCTTAGTATGTTAGGTGAATTTTGGAACCTCCGGAGCCTTTCTGCTCCTCGAAACCCGATCTACAAAATGACTACTATTCATTCAATTCAATTGAAGCCTAAAGGCTCTATTTTGGCTAGAATGCAACCAAATGTTCGAAACCTATCGAAATGTGATCGGGTTACTTTGAAATCATTATGTATGATCTTTTGGCCTTTAAATGTTCGTAAATTAGGTTCGCCACCTCAATTTGACTCGAGGTGGGCCCGCTAACCCCGAGACGCCCTATTTGTCCTATCGGGCTCTCTTTTTGGATAAACTTCGATATGAGATCTTCGACTTTGAGACTTCCCTCTATGAATTATGTTTTGACTATTACGATATGACTTTTATGAAATTCTAAAATACGTTCGGATTTGGTAAATGAATATGTGATTTAGTCTGGGTACCCAGGTAGGGTGCCAGTCGCGGCCCACGGGGCTGGGTCGTGACAAAAGTGGTATCAGAGCAGTTTGTCCTCGGAATGTCTACAGGCCGTGTCTCGTAGAGTCTTGTTTATCGATGTGTTGTGCACCACATCTATACACAGGAAGCTACAGGGCATTTAGGATGTTACTTTCTTTGGAATCTTAGATCGTGCGATAGAGCTGTGCTATTAGGATGATTCTGATCTGACCCGTTCTTGTGTTTGCAGTTGTCACGACCCAGCCCCGTGGGCCGCGACTGGCGCCCTACTTGGACACCCCAAACGGACATACGAGCCAAACCGTCAAATCAAAGCTTAACTCAGATTTCATAATAGTTATTTTAAACATAATTTAAATCAAAATTTGTCTTAAGCGGTCGCATACCAAAATATCATATCGGAACAAATAGAAGCGGCGGAATGCACCTCGCCGATCATATGTACAAATATAAACATAAGGGCCGTTTTGGCCACCATAACAGACGGACCGCATTAAGACACAGATCGTAATCAAAACAGACACATATAGGACCCTCGACCCACATATATGACTACAGGCCTTTACAAATGCCGAACGAAAACATATGACGGGACAGGGCCCCGCCGTACCCCAAAATAGTCAAATATACATATGCATATACATCACAAGGGATATGTACCGACATATGGGCCCCGGATCAAAGGAGTACTCTGTAATAGCAGAACGTGTGGCCTATACTGGCAGATCACTGATCTCTGTACCTGCGGGCATGAAACGCAGCCCCCGAAGAAAGGGGGTCAGTACGAAAGATGTACTTAGTATGTAAAGCATAGAGTATAGAAATGTAAATCACAACTGAAAAACAAACCGAATACAAAAGGGGAGTACTGACCAGTATATCAAAATCTGTACCAAAACATATATATACATAATGCAGATAAAATCATGCAAAGCTCAGGAACGTGGTCACCACTCCGACGCTGGTGCCACACGCAGCATAACACCAGAAGGTTCAAATCTCCGTACATCCCCGAACACACATATCATCATAGCATATCGCCAGCCATATCACAGCATAACTCCAAACGGAACCCGACCCTATGGCGAGGTCTCGGGAACCGTAACACAGCATACGGCCGAATTAATCATAGGGCGCACGAATCATAACCGGCCCGGGAACCGGTGAACGAAATCATAATAAGGGCACGAGCGGAGTCGTGAGCAAACAATGCAATTTACATATCAAAATACTTTTGCAAAATTGATAAAACCACATGTTGACTCATTAGTCAAAATAGTTCGAACAATTAATCAAAACGGGGTTCATTTCACAAAATTATTTCCAAAACGGTAATTATGGTTCAAAATATAATTTAGGACATCGTGGCAATCAAAACATTATTTTACAATAGCCAAGTTCATAAACAAAAGTCTTTTGCCGACGTTATACAAAAATGAGCCTTATAGGGCAAACCAAAGATTTTCGAAGTTAGCGGGCCCACCTCGAGTCAAGTCGAGGTGGCGGACATGAGTTACGGACATTTGGGGTCTACGGGATCATACGTGGAAGTTTCGAAGCGATTCAAATACATTTACAAACGTTTCGGACATTAGATCATTTTTTTAACACAAATGCGAGTTTTATGCTCCAATTGAATTGAATGAATAGTACCCAATTTCTAGTTCGGATTTCCAAGAACAGAATGGCCTCCAAGGCTCCGATATCGACCTAGTATACCTAGGACATGCCAAAAGAAGGAATGGGGTATCCTTACATACCTTTCTCACTTTTTACGCTCGTTCAAACTCGATTCCCGTTTCGTCCAAAATCTGCAATTGGTCATTGTTACCAATTAGAAATTGCAAGACTTAAGAATTCACTTAATTTTATATTTGTCTACCGAAATTTCGGCAGCACTTCCCCTATACATATAACATCCCCGAGGCTTAGCTCGGCTCAATATATGTCAACAACACAACCCACAATACCAAAGTTACCACGAATCACATCGAAATGGTTCTAACGTCAATATTCTTCTTTCTACATAAAGCAATACTTCCATTTCAAATTTCAAATTTCCAAACAAATCTCAAGGATTTCACATTCATCATTAACCAAAATCATCACAATATAATTTGGAAACACTTCATATCATTTGTACGAAATATTCATTCGATATACAAAATATACCCACTTTGCAAACTTCCATGTTTTCATGAATTCTACTCATTTCCATATACTATAACACAAACAAACCTTCATAACACAATAACATGGAATAAATTCTTACATTTTTCTCCAATCTTCTTCACCCAAACATGTTGTCATTTTGAAGGAACTAGCGCTCTATTCTCCCAAACAATTGCACCATGTTGTAGAGGACACTCAATTTAGTAGGAAAATCACAAGATACAAATTTTTGGGGGAAGATTTTTGGGAGGTGAAAATTGGGGCAAGAGGGCCGAATGCCCTCCATTATTTTTCTTGCTCTTCTTGCTTGCTCTCTCTTTCTTGTTTCAAGAAAATTCTAAGTGATAATGATCCTTTATAAGTTATTCTAGCACATGGTAAATATTTATTAAAATGGTGGGCTTGGGCCAAGTGATGGCCGGCCACCCCTTGGTGTTGGGCTCAACTTTCATCCAATTTTTCTTGAGCCCAAATGGTTAAAATTTTTGTTTTGTAATTCCCGAAACAAATTTCCAAAATTCCAATTTCGCCCTTGGCCTTCCCCGATGTCTTCGTACCACTACTTTCATAAACAACATAGGCATATTAACTAAAATCAAAATATTTCCTTATAACATACAAGTCGTAATTATTTTCAAGATTTTCAATTATGCGAAAACACGGGACATAACAGCAGTGATGCCTCCGAAGAAGGCAACGGCGGCCCAGAAGGGCAAAGCGAGGATGGGAGAGACTAGTCAGGCACAACGATCTACTCGGGCTCGTGTTTATGATTTTCCTGAGGTTGTGCCTCATTCTGAGGGGTCTGCTACACCCCCACTAGTACAGCCTAGAGCAGGACCTTCAGCAACTCCAGAGGTCCGTGTACCCGCTCCTGAGACTCCAGCTCCTCAGTTAGGGGCAGAGGACAGGACCCTGAGAGAGGCGGTACAGTTGCTGACTACACTGGTAGCAGGACAGGCTCGCAGACGCGGGCGGAGGGACGATGATGATGATGACAGGTGGGACAGCCTGAGAGTTCGGGAGTTCTTATTATGTGGCCCTCCAGAGTTTTTCGGGTCTAAGCCCGACGAGGACCCCCATGACTTTATTCGGGGGATGTGGCGCTCACTGGACTTGGTCAGGGCTTCAGAGACCGAGTCGGTCGAGCTGGCTTCGCACAGGCTTCGACATGTTGCCACTCACTGGTATGAGACTTGGGAGTTATCTAGGGGTGAGGGTGCTCCCCCAGCTACGTGGGACCAGTTTGTGACTGCTTTCACCCGCCACTTTCTACCCCCAGAGTTGCGGCGGGCACGGGCAGACCGATTCTTACATTTGCAGCAGAGGGGTCGGAGTGTTCACGAGTATAATCTTGAGTTTGATTCTCTGGCCCGATATGCACCGGCCGTGGTAGCAGATATGTCCGATCGGATGCACATATATGTTATGGGATTGGATCGGTATTTGATCGACGGCTGTATGGCAGTGTCATTGCAGACAGATATGGACATTGCCCGACTTCAGGCCTATGCGATGGGTATGGAGGACCGTCACAGGTCTGATCATTCTGGTAGAGACCGGGACAGGAGGCCGCCCAAGAGGGCTAGGTCCGCAGGTTATTCCGGGGATTCTCGAGGCGGACAGCCTCAGCAGCAGCAGTCAGGCAGACAGCTACCTCCGTCCGGCCGGAGTACTCAGTCAGGCAGCCGGAGATTTGACAGTGCGGGACCGTCTGGGGCCGGTTAGAGCTCCAGAGCGGCAGGTTCACAGGTATCCAGAGGCCCCAGCCAGGCCAGACCACCCAGGCCCCGTTGTTCTCATTGCGGGAAGTCTCATCCTGGGGAGTGCTATCGAGCCACTGGAGCTTGCTTTTCGTGTGGTGGTCAGGGCCATTTTATGAGAGATTGTCCGTTGGCCAGCGGTTCTGGTAGTGTGGCTCAGCCGACAGGGTCAGTCGCCGGTTCATCATCTGCTCCATCTGTTGCATGCCCTGCAGGGCGAGGTGCGCCGACACCGGCTGGATGCGGTCGAGGCCGCGGTGACGTTTTAGGTTCTAGCGGTCCCTCGAACCGCATATATGCTTTGGCCAGCCGCCAGGATCAAGAGGCTTCGCCAAACGTCGTCACAGGTACATTACTGGTTTTCTCCAGATCTGTATATGCATTGATTGACCCTGGTTCTACCTTATCATATATTTCCCCGCTCGTTGCTAGTAAAATTGGGATAGTGTCTGAGCCTATAGAGCCATTTGAGGTAGCTACGCCAGTTGGGGATTTTGTTATAGCGAGACAGATCTATAGGGATTGTTCTGTGACTATTTGTGATCGTTGCACTAGGGCTGATCTGATAGAGTTAGACATGCTTGAGTTTGACGTCATTATGGGTATGGACTGGTTGTCTTCTTGTTATGCTAATGTTGACTGCCAGAAAAAGGTAGTCTGTTTCCAGTTTCCATGGGAACCGGTTATAGAGTGGTTCGGATCCACAGCATCGCCGAAGGGTAAGCTTATTTCATACCTCAAGGCTAAGAAGATGATCCAGAAGGGTTATATCTATCATTTGGTTCGTGTGCACGATACTGCAGCGGAGATACCTACCCTTCAGTCTGTTCCGGTCGTCAGTGAGTTTCCAGATGTATTTCCTGACGAGCTTCCTGGCCTTCCGCCTGAGCGGGAGATTGATTTTACTATAGAGTTGATACCGGATACGCAGCCTATATCTATTCCCCCGTACAGGATGGCACCGGCTGAGTTGAAAGAGTTGAAGGAGCAGCTGAAAGATTTATTGGATAAGGGCTTTATCAGACCCAGCACATCACCCTGGGGAGCGCCGGTATTGTTTGTTAGAAAGAAAGATGGGTCACTGCGGATGTGTATCGACTACCGGCAGCTGAATAAGGTGACTATTAAGAATAAATATCCCCTCCCCCGGATTGATGATTTGTTTGATCAGCTGCAGGGTGCTAAATATTTTTCAAAGATAGATCTGCGCTCAGGTTATCATCAGGTGCGAGTGCGGGAGTCAGATATCCCGAAGACTGCTTTCAGGACCCGGTACGGGCACTATGATTTCAGAGTTATGTCTTTCGGGCTGACTAATGCTCCAGCGGTATTTATGGATCTGGAATCGGGTATTTCGGCCTTTTCTGGAGATGTTTGTTATTGTGTTTATTGATGACATTCTGATTTACTCGCGATCAGCCGAGGAGCATTCAGATCATTTGAGGACGGTGCTTGGTATTCTCCGTCAGCAGAAGTTATATGCTAAATTCTCCAAATGTGAATTCTGGTTGACTTCTGTGGCATTCTTGGGCCATATTGTCGGTGCAGATGGTA
The DNA here is from genome assembly GCF_019175385.1 of Lycium barbarum. Taxonomy (NCBI): domain Eukaryota; kingdom Viridiplantae; phylum Streptophyta; class Magnoliopsida; order Solanales; family Solanaceae; genus Lycium; species Lycium barbarum. The sequence continues at coordinate 25,272,569 of NC_083348.1, forward strand.
TTCGGGTCGATACGCAGAAGATTGAGGCTGTACAGAATTGGCCCAGGCCTACTACACCGACGGAGGTGCGCAGTTTTCTGGGATTGGCCGGATATTATCGCAGGTTCGTGGAGGATTTTTCTTCTATTGCAGCACCACTGACGAGGCTTACTCAGAAAGCAGCAAAATTTCAGTGGACCGATGCCTGCGAGCGCAGCTTTCAGATGCTGAAAGAGAGATTGGTTACAGCACCAGTTTTGGCTCTTCCAGAGGGACCCGACGGGTATGTTTTCTATTGTGACGCCTCTGGTATTGGGATAGGTTGTGTATTGATGCAGCACGGTCGAGTCATAGCCTATGCTTCCCGGCAGCTCAGACCGCACGAGAAGAATTATCCCGCTCATGATCTTGAGTTGGCCGCAGTAATTCATGCTTTGAAGATCTGGCGGCATTATTTATATGGGGTCCATGTCGATATTTATACGGACCATAAGAGCCTCCAGTATATTTTTAAGCAGAAACAATTGAATTTGCGGCAGAGAAGATGGCTTGAGTTACTGAAGGATTATGACGTTGATATTCTGTACCATCCGGGGAAAGCCAATGTGGTAGCGGATGCACTTAGCCGCAAGTCTATGGGCAGCTTGGCTGATGTACCATCTGGTAAGAAAGATTTGGTTCGTGATATTCATCAGCTGGCCAGCCTCGGAGTTCGTTTGGCGGATTCTGGAGATTCTGGGATTTCTGTTCGTCCAGTTGCTGAATCATCTATTATTCAGGAGGTAAAGCAGCGCCAGTTTGAAGATCCTCTCCTGATTCAGTACAGATATGTGGCCCTTAATAAAGCAAAGACTCAGTTTGAGATCTCGCCTGAAGGAGTATTATTATATGACGGCAGATTCTGTGTACCGAACGTTGCGGGCTTACGGTGGCAGATTATGGGCGAGGCCCATAATGCACGGTATTCTGTTCATCCTGGTTCCACTAAAATGTATCGGGATCTCAGGTGTTTGTATTGGTGGGACGGCATGAAGAAAGATATTGCTGAGTTTGTTAGTCAGTGCCCGAACTGCCAGCAAGTTAAGATCGAGCATCAGAAGCCCGGTGGATTATTACAGGAGCTGGAAATTCCAGCCTGGAAATGGGAGATGACTAATATGGATTTCGTTGTTGGGTTACCGCGCACTCCACGCAGGTACGACTCTATCTGGGTTATTGTTGACAGGCTGACGAAATCAACCCATTTCCTTCCGGTTCGGACTACTTATTCGGCTGAGGACTATGCCAGATTGTATATCAGAGAGGTAGTCAGACTTCACGGAGTCCCTATATCTATTATTACTGACCGAGGTGCCCAGTTTACAGCTAATTTCTGCAGGTCATTTCAGGAGGGATTAGGGACTCAGGTGAGCCTTAGTACAACTTTTCACCCTCAGTCCGACGGGCAGGCCGAGCGCACTATTCAGACGCTCGAAGATATGTTGCGGGCCTGCGTTATTGATTTCAGGGGCAACTGGGATGATCATTTGCCGCTTATTGAGTTTGCCTATAATAATAGTTATCACTCCAGCATTCAGATGGCACCGTATGAAGCCCTGTATGGCAGAAAATGCAGATCTCCTATTGGTTGGTTTGACATGGGTGAGACTAAGCTGATTGGGCCAGATGTGATCCAGGAAGCTGTAGATAAGGTAAAGCTTATTCGAGAACGATTATTGGCTGCTCAAAGTCGACAGAAAGCTTATGCAGATAGACGACGTCGACCGTTAGAGTTCCAGATTAGCGACTGGGTGTTCCTGAAGGTGTCGCCCATGAAGGGTGTCATGAGATTCGGTAGAAAGGGTAAGTTGAGCCCCCGATACATTGGGCCGTATCAGATCGTTCGAAAGATAGGCGAGGTCGCCTATGAGCTAGACTTACCATCCGACTTGGAGGCCGTACACCCGGTGTTTCATGTGTCTATATTGCGGAAATGTATTGGTGATCCTTCCAGGATATTCCCAGTTGATGACATTCAGGTGACGGAGCAGTTATCTTATAACGAGCAGCCTGTATCTATTCTGGATCGATAGGTGCGGAGACTACGCACTAAAGAAGTGCCCTCCATCAAAGTCCTGTGGCGCAACAATAATCGGGAGGAGATGACTTGGGAGGCGGAGGACGAGATGAAAAGGAAATACCCTCACTTGTTCCCGACGTCCACAGGTAATCTAAACCTTTCAGTTTGTTATGTTGGTTGATAAAAATAATTTTGTATGCCACTAATAATAAAGAACTCCCCCGCCTTGGTCATAAGACTTTATAAGGTTAATTTAACATTCGGGGACGAATGTTCTTAAGGGGGGGAGAGAATGTTATGTTCCGTGTTTTCGTATAATTGGAAATCGAGAAATAATCAAGACTTGTGTGTTATGAGGAAATATTTTGATTCTAGTTGACATGACTGCGTTGGTTATGAAATCATTAATGTTAAGACATCGGGGAAGGCCGAGGGTAAATTTGGAATTTCGGAAATTAGTTTCGGGAATTACAAAATGAGATTTTAACGAATTGGGCCAAGAAAAAATTTAATAAGAATTGAGGCCCAAGACCAAGGGGTGGCCGGCCAAGAGGCCTAGGCCCAAGCCCCATTTAATGGTCATGTGATTTCCATGTGCTCACTTAATCAAGTGTATATAAGTATGCTTATCCATAGAGTGTTCATTAAGTTGGAAAGACTAATTATAAGTTAAGAGTATACATCATATTGTATGTTGGATGGGCTGTTATAAGTTGTTAAATGCAAACGTTAAGGCTACAAACTATTAGAAGTAACTTGAGAATGTAGTAGCCGTATGTGAATCGTTATTGCATGTTGTGAATGTGGGCTGTTTGGAATATTGTGTGGGCTGTCCGGATTGATATTGAACATATAATTATTGATGTTGGGATGGTTGTATGTACTTGGTTTGGATACAATAGCAAACGTCGCCTAAACATCTAGAAAGGAGTTACTAACATTAGAATACGTTTTGAATCTCCCCGTAACTTAAACGTAGTTGTTGGCATCTTAATATAGGTTTAAGTATTATTGGGCAGCGTATACATATTGTGTGACGAATAAGCGCTAAAGGTATGTGAAGCTAACCCTTCATTCTTTTTGGCATGATCGTTGTGATATGAATATACGATATATATATATATACGATTCCAAAGGAAATTACTATTCTTAGAGCCACTGGGATGGCTATTGATCTTGATTCCCATAACGTATGTTTTGTTTTATATATATTGAGATGTACACATGATTTCAAAGTTCCATTTTGATATGATCCACAGGGACATCCGAAAGGTATATGGTATGACTATTATTTGAAATTGCGAATGATGGTTCGTGTTGACTATCCTATTGAGTCCTTAAAAATGTTTTGAATTGCATATAGTTTCTCACTACTCTGGTCGTGCATACCTCAATATATCTTTCACCGAGTCCCGGGCTGGGTATGTTATCGTGCACACTTCCACTGTATTGTTCGCCGAGTCCCTCATTAAAGGGCTGGGTACAATATATATATTTATATATTCTAGAGTTATGCTGTGTTATGGTGTTATGCTGTGTTATGAAGTTATGCTGTGTTACGGAGTTATGCTGTGTTATGGAGTTATGCTGTGTTACGGAGTTATGCTGTGTTACGGAGTTATATTATATTCTGGAGTATGTTGTGTTATGGCGCCAGAGACGGGGTGGCGACCATGTTCACCAAGTCCCATAATGGGCCGGGATATGATATATGATATTGACATACATGATTTATGTTTCGAAAGCAAGTACTTGGTATTCTGGTTATTGTACTCATTTTCTGTACTTCTTATTTCAATTATGATCCCGTTTACTGTGTTTCATGCTTTACATGCTCGGTACATATTCCGTACTGACCCCCTTTCTTCGGGGGGCTGCGTTTCATGCCCGCAGGTGCAGATACTCGCTTTGGTGATCCGACAGCTTAAGATTCCCCTTCTGCTATCTTGGAGAGTTCCGTTGTTCCGGAGCCCAGACTTTGGTATAGATCCTTTTTTATCTTAATATATGCATATTTTGTTTAAGGGTACGACGGGGCCCTGTCCCGTCACATGTTACGTTACTGTTGATACTCTTAGAGGTCTGTGGACATATGTGTCGGTAGTGTATGGGTTCTGTTCAGCTTTGTCTATACGATGTGCTGTGGTATGATGTTCGTCTATAATGGCAGCCTTGTTGGCTTGCATATGATATTGATATGTGATGGCAACCGTATTGGGGTGAAACCTCAGCCATATCTTCTCATGATGTTTATGCTCTGATTGATCCGGGTTCTACGTTGTCTTATATCACTCCTTATATTGTTAGTCGTATTGGGGTGAAACCTCAGCGAATCAAACCTTTTGAAGTGTTTACTCCTGTTGGTGACCCGGTAATAGCTAGACAGGTATATAGAAATTGTGCGGTAGTGGTATGTGATCGTCAGACTATAGCCGATTTGATTGAGCTGGAAATATTGGATTTTGATGTGATTATGGGCATGGATTGGTTGGCTTCTTGTCATGCTAATGTGGATTGTAGAAAGAAAATAATTCGGTTCCAATTTCCGAGAGAACCGATGCTTGAATGGAAGGGTAACACAGCATCCCCAAGAGGTAGGTTTATTTCCCATTTTAAGGCAAGGAAGATGATTGCTAAAGGCTACATTTATTGTTATGTCCCGTGTTTTCGTATAATTGGAAATCGAGAAATAATCAAGACTTGTGTGTTATGAGGAAATATTTTGATTCTAGTTGACATGACTACGTTGGTTATGAAATCATTAATGTTAAGACATCGGGGAAGGCCGAGGGTAAATTTGGAATTTTGGAAATTAGTTTCGGGAATTACAAAATGAGATTTTAACGAATTGGGCCAAGAAAAAATTTAATAAGAATTGAGGCCCAAGACCAAGGGGTGGCCGGCCAAGAGGCCTAGGCCCAAGCCCCATTTAATGGTCATGTGATTTCCATGTGCTCACTTAATCAAGTGTATATAAGTATGCTTATCCATAGAGTGTTCAAGAAACACAAAACAAAACAAAAAAAAAATAAGAAAGCACCTCAAGGACCTCTCGGCCGAACCCTATAGGAAAGGAAAAAAAAAATTTAGTCTTTGCTTTGATCATAAAATCGTGTCCTTCTTGTAGTTGTAGCAAGTGCAAGACGCTCTTCAACGTGATACAATTAGTTTGGCGAAAGAATCACGTTTGCGGCAAGTCGGAATTTCAAGAAAAAGGTGAGAATTCTATGTTTTTATGTTATGAAATGGGAGTATATGTTATAGTGATTAATGTTGCATGAAGATTTTGAAATGGTGTTGTGTTTGTGAGAGGCCGTATGTGTGTGTGGAGTGGTGAGTGGCCGTGTGATGTAACATAGAGTAAGAGTAGTGAATTTGATCTTGTTTAGTTTGTTCAATGTGTCGTTGTGGCCTTTATGTCGTAAATGAACGTTTAAGGAATTGAATTGGTGTTGGAAAAGGATTTCGGATCATTACGGGAAAGTGTATACCTTTTGTATATTTGTGTATATCATTGTATATCTTTGATACTAAAGACTTTAAATATGACTTATGGTTGTTGTTAATGAATTCGGAATGAAATAATGCAAGTTAGTATGTTCGTCGGAATTGTTGACGTTTTGAAAGGAATATGGAAAGTGACGAACTTCTTGAATCTATGAATAATGTTGGAACATAATTGGGATGTGATTGAATAATCTTGAATGATTGAATGAATACAATAATGTGGACATAAGTTTGGAATTTTGAAGTTTGAATGAAGAGTTGCCAACTTATGTAATAAGGTAGAATTTTGAAGTTAGAATGGTTTGATTATGGTTTATGTTGTTTGATGATGTTTGGGTTGTTGTTGTTGATATATTTTGAGCCGAGCTAAGTCTCGGGGGTGTTAGATATATAGGGGAAATGCTGCCGAAATTTCGGTAGACAAAAATCAAGTTAATGGGGATTTTAAGCCTAAGAATCTCTAATTGGTAACTTTGACCATTTGCAGATTCTGGACGAAACGGGATTTGATTTTAAGGAAAGCATAAGACGTTCATAAGGTATGTAAAGCTTCCCACTTCTTCGTTTGGCATGTCTTAGTATGTTAGGTGAATTTTGGAACCTCCGGAGCCTTTCTGCTCCTCGAAACCCGATCTACAAAATGACTACTATTCATTCAATTCAATTGAAGCCTAAAGGCTCTATTTTGGCTAGAATGCAACCAAATGTTCGAAACATATCGAAATGTGATCGGGTTACTTTGAAATCATTATGTATGATCTTTTGGCCTTTAAATGTTCGTAAATTAGGTTCGCCACCTCAATTTGACTCGAGGTGGGCCCGCTAACCCCGAGACGCCCTATTTGTCCTATCGGGCTCTCTTTTTGGATAAACTTCGATATGTGATCTTCAACTTTGAGACTTCCCTCTATGAATTATGTTTTGACTATTACGATATGACTTTTATGAAATTCTGAAATACGTTCGGATTTGGTAAATGAATATGTGATTTAGTCTGGGTACCCAGGTAGGGTGCCAGTCGCGGCCCACGGGGCTGGGTCGTGACATTTATAATCCAGTCCGAGTTCATGACACCAAAGCAAAGTTGCCGACTTTTCAATCCGTCTCGGTAGTAAATGAGTTTCCGGATGTATTTCCAGATGAACTTCCAGGTCTTCCACCGGAACGGGAAATTGATTTTTCCATTGATGTGCTGCCGGACACCGAGCCTATTTCTATACCTCCTTACAGAACTTCTCACCCCGGGGGATTTATTAGGCCTAGTTCATCACCATGGAGAGCACCTGTCTTGCTTGTAAGAATGAGAGATGGCTCCCTACGAATGTGCATTGACTATAGACAATTGAACAAGGTGACAATCAAGAATAAGTATCCACTTTCGAGAATTGATGATTTGTTTGATCAATTGCAAGGTGCCAAATGGTTTTCAAAGATTGATCCGAGGTCAGGATATCACCAAGTGAGAGTCAAGGAAGAAGACATTTCAAAAACGGCTTTCAGAACTAGATATGATCATTATGAATTTCGGGTGATGTCATTCGGGCTGACTAACGCTCCAGCAGTGTTTATGAATTTTAAGAATAATGTTTTTAGGCCTTTTCTAGATCTATTTGTGGTCGTGTTTATTTACTATATTCTAGTATATTCTCGGTCTGAAGTAAAGCGTGCGGATCATCTACGTATTGTCCTTGGAATTCTTCAGACTCGAGAGTTATATCCAAAATTTTAAAAATGTGAGTTTTGGCTGAATTCAGTGACTTTTCTGGGCCATATTATCTTGGCTGATGGTATTCGCGTAGATACTCAGAAGATTGAAGCTGTGAAAACTTGTCCAAGGCCAACAACACCTACCGAGGTCCGTAGATTTTTGGGTCTAGTAGGTTATTATACAAGATTTGTGGAAGCATTCTCTCCTATTTTAGCACCATTGAGGAAGCTAACTCAAAAATTAGCAAAATTTCAATGGACCTTGTGAGCGTAGTTTCCTCGAATTGAATGATAGACTGACTTCAGCCCCAATCCTGACGCTTCCTGAAGGATCAAAAGGCTATGTTGTTATTGTGATGCCTCCGGTGTTGGGTTTGGATGTGTGTTAATGCAGCATGGGAAGGTTATAGCCTATGCTTCCAGGCAGCTGCCGAAATATGAAAAGAATTATCTGACCTATGATCTTGAATTAGCTGCGGTTATTCATGCACTAAAGATATGGAGACATTATTTGTATGGTGTTCACGTTGATATTTACATATATCATAAGAGTCTCAAGTATATTTTCAAGCAAAAGGAGTTGAATCTGCGGCAAAGGCGGTGGTTAGAGATATTGAAATACTATGATGTGAGCATCTTATATCATCCGGGAAAATCAAATGTGGTGGCTGATGCTCTTAGCCGCAAATCCATGGGCAGCTTATGTGATATTCAACCGGAGAAGAAAGAATTAGTCCGTGAGCTACATCGGTTAGCTAGCCTAGGAGTTCGTTTAATCGATGCAGGCAATGCAGCGGTTGGTATTCATAACCCAGCTGTTTCATCCTTAGACATAGAAGTGAAGAGGTGCTAATATGAAGATCCCCAGTTGAGTCACTATAGAGATACACTTCCTCAGAAGGAAAGGTCACCCTTTGAGATTTTTTGCAGAGGGGATTCTCAGGTATCAAGGCAGGCTATGTGTTCCGGATGTTGTGGGATTACGTCGTCAGATTCTGGAAGAAGCTCATTACTCCCATTATTCTATTCACCCAGGAGCGACAAATATGTATCATGATCTTAAGTCAATATTGGTGGGATGGAATGAAGAAAGATATAGCTAAATTTGTAGCTCAATGCCCAAATTGCCAACAAGTGAAAATTGAGCATCAAAAGCCAGGAGGCTTATTGCAAGTCATGGAAACTCCATCCTGGATATGGGAAGTGATCAATATAGATTTCGTTGTAGGTTTACCTCGTTGTCGGCGTTAGTATGACTCCATATAGGTAATCGTGGATAGACATAAAAAATCATCTCATTTTCTTCCAGTCAGAATTACATACTTAGCAGAAGATTATGCAAGGTTATATCTTAAGGAGATAGTGCGACTTCATGGTGTCCCAGTATCCATTATTACAGATAGAGCGGCACAATTTACAGTTAAATTCTGGAAGTCTTTTCAAGAAGTTTTGGGAACTCAAGAGAGACTCAGCACAACATTTCATCTACAAACTGATGGGCAAGCTGAACGCACTATTCAGACCTTGGAAGATATGTTGCAGGCATGTATATTAGACTTCGGAGGTAATTGGGATAAACATTTGCCACTTATCGAATTTGCCTATAATAATAGTTATCATTCCAGTATCCAGATGGCTCCGTATGAAGCTTTATATGGAAGGAAATGCAAGTCGCCAATTGGATGGTTTGAAGTCGGGGAGACACAACTGATAGGTCCAGAATTGATTCAACAAGCGGTGGAGAAGGTCAAGTTTATCAGAGACTGGTTGTTGATAGCCCAAAGTCGCCAAAAGTCTTATGCGGACAACCGCCGACGAGACTTAGAATTTCAAACCAGTGATTGGGTGTTCCTAAAAGTGTCGCCCATGAATGGTGTAATGAGATTCGGCAAGAAGGGTAAGCTTAGCCCCCGATATATTGGACCTTGTAAGATTGTGCGTATTGTGGGCCAAGTGGCTTATGAGCTGGACTTACCTTAAGAACTCGAGTTAGTTCATCCTGTTTTCCATGTGTCGATGCTCTGCAAATGCGTTGGAGATCCTTCTAGAGTCGTGCCTGTAGATGATGTTCAAGTTACAGAGAAGTTGGCTTACGAAGAGGTACCCATTGCCATACTCGATAGGAAAGTGCGGAAACTCAGAAATAAAGAGGTAGCCTCAGTTAAGGTCTTGTGGAGAAACCATAACTGAGAGGAAATGACTTGGGAAGCCGAAGAAGATATGAAGTCCAAATATCCGCGTTTTTTCCACCCCAGAAGAAGTTCAAGATGAGATAACATTATCCTAAGGTATGTAACGCTTTCTTTTAATGCTTTTGGTCGTGTGTGGACATATTTACTTCCTATTGTTGTTGTAGCCCTGTGAGGTGATGTTATTTTGGGTTGTGACAGGATGTAGTTCCATATTACAGGGGAAACTCTTGCATAATTTTTGTAGAATTCCCGAGAACTTAACATTCGAAGACGAATGTTCTTAGGAGGGGGAGAATGTTATACCTTAGATATTTCACGTTATCATGCGGTGTTTAGACTAACACAAGTTAAGGTGTACATGAAGTCCCTACAAGTAAGAAAGTGCATTCAATTATTCTAATTAAGATTCCAAAGACATTTAAGGCAAGGGAAGAAAGTTCGTCAAAGGAAGGTGACATATAAGTTGAGTTTAGGAAGGATTTCGCAAACTATCGGGTTAAGGATTGTTCAGAAATGCCTTAGAGAGGAGTTATGAGGATATTTAGATTGCTAATGAAGTGTTAAACAAGTGTTACGAAGGTTCCATAAGGATTGGAGATCAAACGAAATGACGAGAACAAGTTTGGGTAAAAGGTGGGTTATACGACCATTTATACGGTTCGTATAATGGTCTGTATAACTGTTACAGTGAAGGGTCATCACTGATGGAGTTCTACAGTCACTTATACGGACCGTATAATATTATACGGACAATATAAGGGTCCATATAATCCCATCGGGCTGAGTTAATTTCCAAGTATAAATATAAGTTCTAAGTTCTAATCTTTTCATTTTTCCATCTTCTCCACTCCTCTCAAGAACTCTAGAATATTCCACATATCTTACTAACATAAATTCAAGGGAGATCAAACACCAATAATCAAGGAAATCAAGTGTAAGGATGTTCATTAGGGTTAATGGAAGCTAGAAATTCATTTGGAATTAAAGTTGGGGCTTTATCCAAGTGAAGTATTTTCATCCAAATCCCATTCCTACATAATCAAAGGAGCTTTTTATGTTCATTTCATGTTATTAAGAATATGGAGTGGTTGAAAGACTTGGATTATGGAAGAAAGTGGAGTATGAAGTTCAAATAGGGAAATAGTGGTATTCTTGAATAGTAACTTGACTTGAATCATAGTTTTTGATATGTTATGAGTATAATCTTGTTATGAATGATATAAAAGATGTTGTAGAAGCATTATGTGTGAATGAATGTGATGTTGTGTCATAAGTTTGGTTATGGATGACTTTGAAAGGGCATTTTGAGAATTGAATAATGTCTAGCTTGATGAAGTTGGTTGATTATGATATTGTGGGTGTTGTTATTGAAGTTTGGGAGTTGTTATATTATATGGATAAAGTTTTAGAAACAAAGGAAGTGCTGCCCAATTTTCGTTAGCCCTTAGTCGCCTTAGCATAGCTTCAAGGATGTTTCTAATAATCTAATGTAGTACGAATTCTTGTAAATGTAGAGTTGTGAGCTTGGAAGAAAAGAGTTTAGTCGTTGAGAAGTAGTAAAGGTATGTAAGGCTAGTCCCCTTCTTTCAAAGGCATGACTCTTATATTGTGATTTCTTTTCTATATTCCCATGATCTTCTTACATCCTAAAAGATAAAGGTTAAAGGTTCTTTAGAGCTCCTTATGAGATGTGTTTTATAATAATGATGAGGTTGATGGTTCTAATTCTAAAGACTCTAAAGTTTATGAATTGATGCTTTTATACGGTTTATGGTCTTATTCTATGGTTCACTTGATGATTGTTCATAGTTGTTAGTCTCACCTCGTGTTACTAGTTCCTTCAAGGTGAGGCATGACGATCATGACTATTACATAACAAAATCGGAGGTTACCGACCTTATGTCACTCTGATAGAGTTATAGCTTTTCTTGAGCTTTCATGCATGCATGATGTTATGTATACGTATAATTACTCCGCGTCTATATGGCCTGGAAGTCACCACTACGACAGGCGTAGTAGGCAGCTATAATGATGATTACACCGTGTCTATATGACATGGGCAGACACCACAAGTTGGCGGCTTGAGATGTTTATCACAGACGCGGGAGGCCCGGACGCGGGCTAATGATGAGCACACAGTACCTATATGGTCGGGCAGTTTATAAATATGTATACTTGATGTGATGTTTTTTCTTGTTAGCATGCATGATTCCGCCTTAAGAGGCAATCTGGTATAGGTTCTCTTTTCTACTTATGCTTTCTTATTTCTTGATTATACTATTGTACATGCCTTACATACTCATTACTTTGTTCGTACAGACGTCCTTTTCTTTATGGAAGCTGTGTTCATAACCACAGGTAGACAGGGAGACGGTACAGACGCTTAGGAGCCTACTCAGCAGATTTACCGGAGCACTCCACTACTTCGGAGTCGCCATTCCTCGGTATATTCTTCTGTGCACATATTGGGCATGGCGGGGTCCTGTCCCGTCCTTATGGTCATATTATTCCAACTAGAGGCTCGTAGATACTTATGTGTGAGTTGTAGGTGTTACCTCACTTCTTCATTGTATATTCAGTACATCATTTTTGTAGCCTCGTGGGCTTATGCATATACATGTTTTTGGAGATATTGACGATCGTTTTATGATAAGTCTTGTGTTGAGAATGATGTATGCCCAGGTTCAGGATGATAGATAGAATGATAGTAGTGCTCGGTAGTCAGCTCCGGGTACCCGTCATGGCCCAATAGTTGGGTCGTGACAAAAGTGGCATCAGAGCAGTTCTGTCCAAGGGTGTGTCTGCGAGCCGTGTCCAGTACAGTCTTGTTTATTGGTTTGAAATGCGCCACACTTATAAACGATAGGCTGCGGGGCATTTAGGAATAATGATCGTCTTTCTTCTTCATAGATCGTGCGATAGAGCTATGTTATAAGGTTTCCTTTTTCCCTAATTGTGCGTTATGGTTTCAGCGAAGCCGGTAAAGAGGAAAGCCACCGCCCCCCAGAAGGAGAAGACTGTGACAGGAAAGCGGGTTGACCAGGAATCCCCGACGCATATAGAAGAGGGTGAGTCCCATAATGAGGCTCCATCTCATACCTCTCACACTCCGCCTATATCAGATGAGCATGAAGGGGCCTCAGCTCCAGCTCCAGTGCCTCCAGTTCCTCCATCGGGTGCTTCGGGTCAGCAGATGACCGAGGCTATTAAATAATTGACCCAGCTAGTTGTCGCTCAGGCTCAATGACAAAATGTAGGTCCGGGTGATAGAGCCGCAAGTGCCAGAGCCCGTGATTTTATGAGTTTGAACTCGTCAGAATTTTTCGGGTCAAAGCCGGATGAAGACCCGCAGGGTTTTGTAGATGAGATGTTGAGGACGCTGAGGATTATACATTCTTCAGATACTAAGTCTGTGGAGTTGGCATCCTATAGTATGCGGGATGTTTCCATTCTATGGTATATTAATTAGATATCTTCAAGGAGGGAAAATGCGCCTTTCCCGGTTTAGCAGGAATTCGTAGATGCTTTCATCCGCCAATATTTGTCACCGGAGGTCCGTCGGGCTCGAGCTGATAAGTTTCTGAATCTAAAGCAAGGGAACATGACTGCTCAGGAGTATAGCCTTCCTTTCAATTCATTGGCCCGGTATGCTCCAACCATGGTGGCCGATATGGGAGACCGAATACAACGATTTGTCAGTGGCTTCGGGCCACATTTGATCAAAGATTTCTTGACAGCTTCACTACAGGAGGGGATCGACATCTCCCGTATTCAGGCCCACCCTCAAAATCTAGACGAGCAGCAGCAACCGTAGAGGGGTGAGCTTGATATAGACAGAGGGCATAGTAAGAGAGCTAGATCTGCCGGTGCAAGTAGCGAGCATAGAGAGGGTCAGAGACAGCTATATTCAAGACATTCAGACCAGTCCGTGACTAGTGCACCTCCTCGATTTGCTGGCATGATATTTGACCGCCCCATCTATTCAGGCTAAGGTTAGAGCTCGAGAATTTAGGGTTCCCAGTTTGGAGGTTATTCCAGTCAGAGAAGACCACCGTTACCACGATGTAGCCAGTGTGGTAGATTACATTCGGGTCAGTGTCGCCGAGGCTCAGATGCTTGTTATTCCTGCGGTCAGGTTGGGCATATAATGCGTGGTTGCCCATTGATGGGTGGTAGAGTTGGCACCCAGCCTACAGCATCAGTAGTCGGCTATTCTTCGTCTATGCGCCCCGTAGGACAGACTGCCTAGGCTTCAGCAGGCCGTGGCAGGGGCAAAGAGGGAGCATCTTGCTCTAGTGGCCTACCGCAGCCCCTTATTTGTGCGCTAGCCGGACGACAGGATCTTGAGTCCTCCCCTAATGTGGTTACATGTATACTATCCATATTCTCTGATGATGATTATGCTCTGATTTATCCGGGTTCTACGTTGTCTTACATCACTCCTTATATTGCTGGTCGTATTAGGGTGAAACCTGAACCAATCAAACATTTTGAAGTGTCTACTCCTGTTGGTGACCCGGTAATAGCTAGACAGGTATATAGAAATTGTGTGGTTGTGGCATGTGATCGTCAGACTATAGCTTATTTGATTGAGCCGGAAATATTAGATTTTGATGTGATTATGGGCATGGATTAGTTGCCTTCTTATTATACTAATGTGGATTTTAGAACCGAAATAGTTCGGTTCCAATTTCTGGGAGAACCGATGCTTGAGTGGAAGTGTAACACAGCATCCCCAAGAGGTTGGTTTATTTCCCATTTTAAGGTAAGGAAGATGATCGCTAAAGGCTACATTTATCATCTAGTCCGAGTTCATCACACTGATGCAAAGCTGCCGACTTTTCAATCCTTCTCGGTAGTAAATGAGTTTCCGGATGTATTTCCAGATGAACTTTCAGGTCCTCCACCGGATCGGGAAATTGATTTTTCCATTGATGTGCTGCCGCACACCGATCCTGTTTCTATACCTACTTATAGAATGGCCCCAGCAGAATTGAAGGAGTTAAAAGCGCAACTGAAGGATTTGCTTGAGAGGGATTTATTAGGCCCAGTTTATCATCATGGGAAGCACCTGTCTTGTTTGTAAGAAAGAAAGATGGCTCCCTACGAATGTGCATTGACTATAGACAATTGAACAAGGTGACAATCAAGAATAATTATCCACTTCCGAGAATTGATGATCTGTTTGATAAATTGCAAGGTGCCAAATGGTTTTCAAAGATTTATCTTAGGTCGGGATATCACCAAGTGAGAGTCAAGGAAGAAGACATTCCAAAAACGGCTTTCAGAACTAGATATGATCATTATGAATTTCGGGTGATGTCATTCGGGTTGACTAACGCTCCAGCAGTGTTTATGAATTTGATGAATAATGTATTCAGGCCTTTTTTAGATCTATTTGTGATCGTGTTTATCGATGATATTCTAGTATATTCTCGGTTAGAAGTAGAGCATGCGGATCATCTACGTATTGTCCTTGGAATTCTTCGGACTCGAGAGTTATATGAAAAAATTTCAAAATGTGAATTTTACCTAAATTCTGTGACTTTTCTGGGCCATATTATCTCGGCTGATGGTATTCGCGTAGATACTCAGAAGATTGATGTCATGACCCCAAATCGATGAGCCGTGACGAGTGCCCGACCACTATCGACCAAGCACTGCTCTGCTTGCATTTACTTCTCACTGATTAACATGGGCCCATACACAATCCATAATTGACCTATACTGTCTCCTGAACAATCAACACAAAAAAACACCGTCTCGAGAACTCACGGCCAACGCATACATATAAACCAAAATACTGAGAGTAACAGCGCACACCGATTAGGCCACTACATATACTGTACAACATCGCAAGCGCCGACAAGGCTGCATAACATCGCGGCTACATAACACTGTCTACACACCTCTATAGAATACAGACTGTAGAAGAGACAGGACAAACCCATGTGATACCCGCTTATCAAAAAGAGCATACCAAAAGGGCGGTCGCTCCGGTCCAAATGGAGCTTGCTGGTTGAGACGGAAGAGACATCCTACTGGTCTTGCTCGCTCGGCTAGCTACCTAATCCTGCGGGCATGAACGCAGCGTCCATAGAAAAAAGGACATCAATACGAGTAATGTACTGAGTATGTAAGGCATTAATTATAACATGATAATATGTATAGAACATGAACAACAACGTAATAAGGAAATATGGAAGATATAAGAAAAAGGTATGACTGTAACTGCTTGCCTCTTAAGGCGGAATCATGCATGCTCACTTTTACCTTCAAAACATATCACCCATACATACATAAAATGTCTGAATCAAATAACATTATTAGACCGCGTCCGGGCCTCCCGTGTCCGGGGTACTTATCTCACGCCGATCACTAGTGGTGCTGCTCGTGCCATATAGACAGAGTGTTATTATCATCATCCATAAGCCGCCCACTACGCCCAACGTAGTATGCTGCCCGACCGTATAGGCACGGTGTAATCATCCATAAGCCGCACACTACGCCCAGCGTAGTGGTGCTGCCCGACCGCATAGGCACGGTGTAATTATCATAACATAAGCATGCATAAGAGCCCAATTAAAAGCTATAACTCCATCGGAGTGACGTAAGGTCGGTAGCCTCCGATTGTATTATGGAATAATCACGATCGTCGTGTCTCACCTTGAAGGGACTAGCATTATAAAGTGAGACTATCAATGAAGAATAGCATCAAGGGATAACATAGAGTAAGATCATAAATATCATAAAACGTCAATTAATACACTTTGAAGCTTTTAGAAATAGAGTCATCATCAATGAATAAAATTAACAAAATCAAGAAATAGCTCAACATTCTCATATTATCATTGATCTCATAACTTGAGACTTTTAACCATAAAATCATCATTATCATAATCATCATAGAGATGTGCTCATCTTTGACATCACCGTTGCCATTGTAAAAACACATGTCCATCGTTGTTGTCATAAGAGATTCCAGAATCATAAATCTCTGGTTTGGAAATATGGACATTTTGGAAAACATTCATGGATTATCAGGAAAGGAGTCATGCCTTGAATCATGAACTCCTAACGTTTAGAAACAAGGAGGTTATGGAAGCATTTATGGAATCATAACATAGGAATCATGCCTTCGAAAGAAAAGGACGAGCCTTAACATACCTGCGCGGCCTCCTATTTTCTATTCTTATCCGTCTGTACTCGTAAATCTACATTTGAGAGAATTCACACTATCGTTAGACACATCGTTGCACACGTGTACTGAAGTTTCAATTTAAACTACTTTATATTCTGCCAAAAATCAGGCAGCATCTCCTCTATTTATATGCCTAGCCCGAAATCATAATCCAGCAACCAACAACACAACAACTATACCAACATCAACAACATCATTATCCATACCAATATATTCCATAAAATATCCCACACGATGTTTTCCCAATTTCACAACCAACCATAACAACATCCACAATACCATAATCAAAAAAATTATCTTCAAATTAACCTAAAATTCTCTTTCAAACTCACTGTCACGACCCAGCTAGGGGCCGCGACAGGTACCCGAGGCTAGCCACCGAGCACCTCTTGTTCTATTGCTCATTTTACTCATTTTATGCTCTTTTATCACATTTATACTAAAATCATAGGAAAATCATATTTCATATGGAAACATAAGTACGGATATATATATTTATATGTATGTATATACATACGCCTCTCGGCTATCAAAATAATATATACACATGATAGCATCTTGTAAGACCATCTAACCCACACTATGCATCTACGAGCCTCTACTGGAGTACTGAACATAAGGACGAGACAAGACCCCGTCATGCCCAAAATATATATATACATGGCTATATACACGAAAGGATAATCATGAGCACCTCCGGAACGAAGGAGTGCTTTCAATCAGCTGACAGCTACTACGGATCTGGGTCAAGCTCGCCTCTCTGTCTACCTGTGTGCATGAACACAGCGTCCAAAGAAAACAGACGTCAGTACGAATATTGTACTGAGTATGAGAGGCATAAACAAAGAAATAAGAAAACGATATAAAAGAAATATCCATATGAAACATTTGTACCTGGCTGCCAATTATAAAAGAGATAATGCATATTGTCTTACTCATACACATCATATCATACGTGCATAAATGTATAAGTATAAGGTGCCCATCCATGTAGGAACGGTGTAATAATAGATAACTTGTGTCCCGGTCTCCCGCGTCCGGGGTATAAGCTGCCCACTATAGTGGTGTGTATATCTGCCCGATCATATAGGTACGGTGTAATATCATCATCATATGCTCATCATAATATGCTTATCATAGTACATGCATAAATCTCAAGAACAACTCTACACTATCGGGGTGATGTAAGGTCGTTATCCCCCGATTTCGTTATGGAACAATCATTGACATCCTGCCCCACCTTGAAGGAATTAGCATATAAGGTGAGTGTGAGCAATAAATGGCATCATGAACATCATGGGATCATCACGTCATACATATTAGAATCTCTATTCTTTACTCATTACCTTGTGTAGCTAATTATGGACATAGACTCGTATTTTCCAGAACTTAAGGGATTCGCGGATAAGAAAGAGAGTCATGCTATAAGATTCATGCCATAGAAAGAAAAGGACTAGCCTCAAAGACCTTTTCCATTTAATTGGCTTAGCGTTCGATTGTTTTCCTTCAATGTCACGTCTCTACCTTCAAGAGGGATTCACACTATCGTTACTTAATCGATTGTAAGAGCATTCTACTATTTCTAGAGAAAATTAGGCAGCATTTCCTTTGTTTCTACTACTTTTTCCATGTTTCATTCCAACTACCAAACATTCACAACAACACTCACAATATCGCATGGACAATCGCCATTTAGCTACATTTACCACATTCCACCATTTTTCTCCAATTTCTCCACATTTATGGGTTTTAGTTCATCATCACATTTTTCTCATACATCACACCTATTTCATGGTCTACACGTAATTTATAACATATTTATACTCCCAACTCATCAACATTCATAATTCAATCCGACTACCATTCAACTATGGCACTATTCACATTTTATGACCCATTTACTACACGCTTCTATAATCCTAGTGTTTCAATGTATAAATACTTCAATCATCATGAGAAATTCATAAAACCTACCTTAGATGTGGTAGGAATGAGACTTGAGTAGCAATACTCTTCTATACCAAAAACCCTACTTCACTTCCTTTGCAATTTCTTGGTGTAGATGAACTTTGATGAGTTTCACACTCTTGATTTCATGGATTTGGTGTTGTTGATCTTGATTTTCCTTTGATTCTCTTGTGGATGAATATTAGAGAGAATTGTAGATGTTTCTTGAAGTGTGGAGTGAAAATGAAATAAATGGAATGAAAAAGGGTCCCTTATACTTAACTTAAAATCTCATTTTTATGAACAGTAGTCGGGGTGCATAGTGGCCGTAAACCCAGTTTACGGGTCGTATTCTGGTTTACGGTCCGTCTTTCACGACCGTATTTAAGCATAACAGAACCAGAAAGGTTTGTTGGAGGTCATGGTGGTTTACGATCAAAGTTTACGGGCCGTATTTTGATTTACGGTCCGTATTCTGAGTCGTATTTAACCATTTAGACATTTGGCAGAAAGTTGAAGTTTTGGAATGTTGAAAGACGATAGCAGTTTAGGGTCCGCAAACCACTTTACGGGCCGTATTCTATTTTACGACCAACTGGGCCGAAGTGCAAATCTGCAACTTTCGCATTTTCCAAACTCATAAGTAGTCATCCCCTTCTTAGTAAAACATCGTACACTCATACTCTTCGTTGGTCTATTCATTGTACGTTCACGGAGAAATTTCCGAGGTGTAACATTCTTCCCCCCTTTTTGAACATTCGTCCTCGAATGTTAAGTCAGCGAGGATTCTAGAAAATTTTTGCCAGAGTTTCCTTTATGATATGGCACTCATCCTGTCACAACAATCCATAATATCACATCACTGCCTCACAGGGCCCCAACACAATAAAATTCTGTGAAATGATGGGAGTAGGGGTGTTCAGATACTTTAATTATTACACTTCATTTAGTGCATGCATACCTTATGTTGTTGGCGTTTAACTTTGAATTTCTCCCGGGTGTTGGAATAAATACGGGTATTTGAATTTCATCTTTTCTTCCGCTTCCCAAGTCATTTCTTCCCTGTTGTTATTTTGCCACAACACTTTGACTGAAGCTACTTCTTTATTTCAGAGTCTTCGCACTTGCCTGTCTAGAATGGTCATAGGCACTTCTTCATAGGTTAGCTTTTCTGTCACTTGAACGTCGTCAATTGGAACAATCTTCGTAGGATCTCCAACACACTTGCGGAGCATCGAAACATGGAAGACTAGATAAACTGATTCATGTTCCGAAGGCAAGTCCAATTCATAAGCTACACGACCCACCTTACAGATAATTTTATAGGGTCCAACGTACCTTGGACTTAACTTCCCTTTCTTGCCAAATCTCATCACCCCTTTCATTGGCGATACTTTCAGAAATACCCAATCATTAACCTGGAATTCCAAGTCTCGTCCGCGGTTGTCTGCATAAGACTTTTGGCGACTTTGAGCTGTTAACAATTGGTCTCGGATCACCTGACTTTTTCGACCGCTTGTTGAATCAATTCGGGGCCTATTAATTGTGCATCTCCTGTTTCAAACCACCCAATTGGAGAGCTGTACTTCCTTCCATACAAAGCTTCATACAGAGCCATTTGAATACTGGAATGATAGTTATTGTTGTATGAAAATTCTATAAGGGGTAGTTGCTCGTCCCAACTACCATCAAAATCTAGCACACACGCTCGTAGCATATCCTCGAAGGTCTGAATAGTACGCTCGGCTTGTCCATCGGTCTGCGGATGGAACGCCATGCTGAGTTTCACTTGGGTACCTAAACCTTCTTGGAAGGACTTCCAGAACGTAGCTGTAAATTGTGCTCCCCTATCTGTAATAATGGATAATGGAATACCATGAAGTCTCACAATCTCCTTCAGATACAATCTTGCATAATGTTCTGCTGAATATGTGGTCCTGACTGGGAGAAAATGGGCTGCTTTCGTTAGTCTGTCCACAATCACCCATATATAATCGTACTTGCCTCGGGAACGAGGTAAGCCCACAATAAAATCCATATTAATCACTTCCCATTTCCACATAGGAATTTCCTTCGCTTGTAATAAGCCCCTGGCTTCTGATGTTCGGCTTTTACTTGTTGGTAATTTTGACATTGTGCTACAAATTCTGCTATGTCCCTCTTCATGCCATCCCACCAATACATCAATTTGAGATCATGATACATTTTGATCGCACCTGGATGAACGGAATACCGAGAACAATGTGCTTCTTCTAGAATTCGTCGGCACAATTCTGCCTCATTCGGCACACATAGTCTGCCTAGGTACCTAAGGATTCCATCAATAGAAACTTCAAATGGAGACTTCTCCTTTTCATGAGATAGGTCTCTGTAATGGCACAATTAGGAGTCTTCATATTGTCGCTCCTTCACTTCTACATTCAAAGATGAAAATGCAGGATCGTTAATGCTGACCCTCGCACTACCTGAATCGACTACACGTACTCCAAGATTAGCTAATTTATGGAGCTCACGAATCATTTCTTTACTTTATGAAGGAACTTCACATAGACTACCCATGGATTGGCGGCTAAGCGCGTCGGCTACTACATTCGCTTTTCCGCGGTGGTACAAAATGTTCACATCATAATCTTTCAACAATTCTAACCACCGCCTTTGACACAGGTTCAGCTCCTTCTGCTTGAAAATATGTTGGAGACTCTTGTGATTTGTATAGATATCGATGTGCACACCATACAAATAATGTCTCCATATCTTCAACGCATGAATCACTGCAGCCAATTCAAGGTCATGAGTAGGATAATTCTTTTCATGTTTCCGCAGTTGTCTCGAAGCATATGCAATAACTCTACCATGCTGCATCAACACGCATCCTAATCGCACACCGGAAGCGTCACAATACACAACATAGCCATCTGACCCCTCGGGAAGTGTCAAGATCGGAGCTGAGGTCAATCTGTCTTTCAACTCCTGGAAGCTGCATTCACAAGCATCATTCCACTGAAATTTAGCTGACCTCTGGGTTAGCTTCGTCAATGGAGCTGAAATAGATGAAAAGCCCCCTACGAATCTTCTATAATAGCCTGCTATGCCTAGAAAACTACGGACTTCTGTAGGCGTCGTAGGCCTTGGCCAAGTCTTCACAGCTTAAATTTTCTGAGTGTCGACTCGAATGCCATCATTTGAAATAATGTGGCCCAGAAATGTTATAGAGTTTAGCAAAAACTCACACTTGGAAAATTTTACATATAATTCCCGGGCTCGAAGAATTCCAAGGACAATTCGCAAATGATCTGCATGTTCTGATTCTGTGTGAGAATACACCAGAATATCATCAATGAATACTATTACGAATAAGTCCAAGAGTGGCCTGAATACATTATTCATCAAATTCATGAACACTGTCGGAGCATTAGCCAACCCAAATGACATCACCCGAAATTCATAATGACCATATCTCGTGTTATACCCCGTATTTTTATACGTCGAATTATTTGCAAGCTTATCGACTTAAGTTAAAGACGGGGTTATTTTCGGACATGAAATAGGAACTTTTAATTTTCAATTTTAATTAGTACACAAATTGCTTATAAATTTTATTTAGTATAGAAATATTATTGGAGATTAGGGACGAATTAATTATGATTAGATTATCAAGTAAGGATTAATGATTAATTAAAATTAATTAATTAGTTTAATTATTAGTTGTGGGCCCCACCCGTTTTTAAATAAAAAAATAAAACAAAACAATTGATGAGTCATTAAGAGAGGGGGGGGGGGGGGGGGGGCGTGTCCAATGGAGGGACATCATATAAATATATATGTCAATGACTAATTCAAACTATCATTCTTCATTTGCAAATTTCTAGCCTTGTGAAAAAAAAAAGAGCATGAGCAACCATGGCTGCTACTGTTCACGGCCAGCCATGGCTGTTTTAAAAAAAATTGCTTTGATTTAATTCCAAGGTGATTTACAAGTCCAAGGAGGTGATAGCAACATTGGTATTGAATTGAGGAAGAAGAAATAGCGAAAGTGGAGCAAATAAGTGTATAATTTCCTCCGATTAAATAAGGTACGATTTTCTCATTTTATGGTATAGTTGTATTAATTGTGTTGTAATGGAAGGATAAAAATTGGAAGTAAGAAATTGCATGAAATCGT
Organism: Lycium barbarum; assembly: GCF_019175385.1. Lineage (NCBI taxonomy): Eukaryota > Viridiplantae > Streptophyta > Magnoliopsida > Solanales > Solanaceae > Lycium > Lycium barbarum. The sequence continues at coordinate 25,295,323 of NC_083348.1, forward strand.
TGATATTAGGAGTTGTAGTTGTTATATGGAATTGTGGAGTTGAAAGGATGAAAAGTATGATTCATGTTCATATGTCGTTATTGGTGTTGTGGTCATGTTGTCATTGATGTGGATCCTAGATTTGGGAGAAAGAAGTGTATAATGTATCGTATACAAAGCGTGTGTTGGGTTGTTTGGTGTATAGTCTAAAAAGTTAACGATTTGGATTGGAAAAGGATTAAGGAGGGTTATTGGATTGTTAGAGTTGTTTATGGGCTGAATTGTAAGGGTTTTATATACATATCTCTATTACTGTCATTGTTGGTACTTCTGTGATAACAGGAGGATAATTGGAAATTCGGGCTTGGTGAATATATAGGGGAAATGCTGCCCGATTTCTGTTAAGTCCTTAACTAATGAAAAACCCTAATCAAGAAAGTATAAGTCAAAGAATAAGTTCTATAGGCGATTGGTCACAGATTTATGAGCTAGGAAGTGTAGTTACTAACGATAGCGTTACTTGTATATTAATAGGATAAAAGGGGCGACGAAGCGAACGAAATTACGAATAACCTTCAGCAGGTATGTAAAGTTGTTCCTTCTTTCTTTTGGCAGGTCTTAGATTTAAGTGACGAATGATATGAGCTTTGGGGTAATTCCATTCATAAGTTTTGAGTGTGAATCATGATTCCTATTCACTTCTTGATGTTAGAACTCTTAAATGATTGAGCTTCCCTCTCAAGTTTTCTATCGTTGGATAGTATTCGATATATATAAGCTTCTATTCTTAGAAGACTCTTTGATAACTCTTGTCCTTGACTTCTATAAGCTATTTCATATTATATTGATACATGTCTATGATTCCTAAGGCTCTTTTGATATAATTTATAATGACATTCGAGGGATACTTGATATGATTGTCGCTATTAATACTCAGGTGTTAATCCCTTCTTTTTATTTTGTTTGAGTCTTGATAATGTTTTAAATTGCATATGGTTTCTCACTACTCTGCTCGTGCATGCCTCAATATGTCTTTCACCGAGTCCCTGGACGGGTAGGTTATCGTGCACAATTTCACTGCATTGTTCACCGAGTCGCTCACTATAGGGCCGGAATATGATAAATATGTATATAATGGAGTTATGCTGTGTTATGGCGTTATGCTGTGTTTATGGAGTTATGCTGTGTTATGGCGTTATGCTGTGTTTATGGAGTTATGCTGTGTTATGGCGTTATGATGTGTTTATGGAGTTATGCTGTGTTATGGCGTTATGATGTGTTTATGGAGTTATGCTGTGTTATGGCACCAAAGACGGGGTGGCGACCATGTTCACCGAGTCTCATATTGGGCCGGGTATGATATATGATATTGACATGCATGATTTATGTTTCAAAGGGGCAAGTGTTTTGGTATTCTGGACATTGTACTTGTTTTCTGTACTCTTTATTTCAGTTTTGATCCTTGTTACTGTATTTCATGCTTTATATACTCAGTACATATTCCGTACTGACCCCCTTTCTTCGGGGGGCTGTGTTTCATGCCCGCAGGTACAGATAGTTGGTTTGGTGACCCTTCAGCAAAGGACTTCTGCCCAGCTGTTTTGGAGAGCTCCGTTGCTCCAGAGTCTGGACTTTTGGTTCAAATATTATGATGTATATGTATATGTTTATCCAGGGGTACGGCGGGGCCCTGTCCCGTCATATTTCGCTACCGATACTCTTAGAGGTCTGTAGACATATGTGTGGGTTGTGTATACGTTCTGTTCAGCTGTGTCTAAACGTTGTGCCATGTATATCTTCGTCTGTAATGGCAGCCTTGTTGGCTTGCATATGACATGATATTGATGCGTAGTGGCAGCCTTGTCGGCTTGCATATGACATGATATTGATGTGTAGTGGCAGCCTTGTCGGCTTGCGTATCATTTTATGATCTGACTAGTTGTGACTCCTCAGGAGACAGTCTATCTGGATATATATATATATATGATTACGTTATGAACCGTTAGAGTTCTTTCGTAAGTTACCATATTGTTCGTAGTTTCAGTTTGGCTATATCTAACAGGTACGTATACGGGTGTCCAGGTCGGGCACTAGTCATGGCCCACAGGGTTGGGTCGTGACATCTCGTTCTGAACGCCGTTTTGGGAATATCCGCTTCGCTAACTCTTACTTGATGATAACCCGACCTCAAGTCGATTTTAGAAAACCATTTGGCACCCTGCAGCTGATCAAACAAGTCGTCAATCCTCGGAAGAGAATATTTGTTCTTTATCGTTACCTTGTCCAGCTGTCCGTAATCAATGCACATTCACAGGGAGCAATCCTTCTTTCTCATGAACAAGACTGGTGCTCCCTACGACAATGAATTGTGTCTAATAAACCCCTTGTCAAGCAAGTCTTTCAGCTGTGCCTTTAGTTCTTTCAACTCTGCCGGAGCCATTCAATAAGGAGGAATAGAAATGGGCTCGGTGTCCGGCAACACATCAATAGCGAAATAAATTTCTCTTTCTGGGGGAAGACCTGAGAGTTCATCTGGAAATTCATTCACCACCGGAACAGATTGAAATATCAGCGACTTTGCTTCTGTGTCATGCACCCGTACTAGATGATAAATATAGCCTTTCGCTATCATCTTCCTAGCCTTAAGGTAGGAAATAAACCGACCTTTTGGGGATGCCGTGTTACCCTTCCATTCAAGTACGGGCTCTCCCGGGAATTGAAATTGAACCACTTTGTGTGGCAATCAACATTTACATAACAAGAGGCCAACCAGTCCATACCCATGATTACATCGAAATCTATCCTTTTCAGCTCAATCAAATCAAGGCAATCACATATCACAATGACACAATTTTTGTACACTTGCCTTGCTATCACGGGGTCACCAACCGGAGTGAGTACCTCAAAAGGTTTAATTGACTCGGGTTTCACCCCAATACAACCAGCAACATATGGAGTAATATAAGAGAATGTAGAACCGGGATCTATCATCAGTTGCTCACCAGATTAGTGGCAGGGCAGGCTCGCAGGCATGGACTAGGGGTTGACCAGACGGATAGATTTGACAGTTTGAGAGCCCGTGACTTCCTAAGCTGTAATCCTTCAGAGTTTTTCGGGTCGAAGCCCGAGGATGACCCGCAGGAGTTCGTTCGGCAGATGCAGCGTACGTTGCGGATAAGTAAGGCTTCTGAGACTGAGTCAGTTGAGTTAGCTTCGTATTGATTGCGGGATATGGCTGTCAATTGGTATGAGTCGTGGGAGTTGTCTAGGGGCGAGGATGCTCCTCCAGCAGTATGGGATGAGTTTGTGGAGGCCTTCCTTGGCCACTTTCTGCCTCTAGAAATGCGGCGAGCTAGAGTTGATAGATTTCTACAGTTGAGGCAGAGGGGCAGGAGTGTTCGAGAGTATAGCCTAGAGTTTGACTCGTTGGCTAGATATGCATCCACTATTGTAGCTAATATGGCGGATAGAGTGCATCGGTACGTAATGGGGTTAGATCGTTATTTGGTTGATGGTTGTATGGCAGTGGCTCTTCAGCCAGGTATGGATATTGCACGGGTACAGGCATATGCACAGGGGGTAGAGGATCGACACAGAGGACGCCAGCCAGATAGAGATTATGATAGAGGCCATTATAACAGGGCCAGATCGGCTGGCTATCCTAGTGAGTTTCGAGCGGGCAGCCTCAGCAGCATATTAGATATCCGTCCCAGCCAGCACAGAGTGCACCTCCACAATTTACAGGTAGAAGGTTTGACAGCACAGGGTATTCAGGAGCCGGTCAGAGCTCTAACGCTTCGGGTTTCCAGATGAACAGAGGTTTCAGTCAGTCGAGGCCACCTTTGCCTTGGTGCTCTCGGTGTGGTAGGCCCCATTCTAGGGAATGCCATCTCGTTACAGGTTCTTGCTTTTCTTGCGGCCGTCAAGACCATATTATGAGAGAGTGTCCGTATGGGGGCGGTTCAGGTGGTAGGGTTCAGCCCACTGGGTCGGTTGCTGGTTCATCTTCTTCTGTAGCTATGCGCTCTATGGGAAGGGTGTTCAAGTACCAGCAGGTCGTGGTAGAGGTCGTGGCGGAGCTTCTAGTTCTAGCGGTCCTTTGAACAACATATATGCTTTGGCTTGTAGACATGATCAAGAGGCGTCACCAAATGTGGTTACAGGTATACTATCGATTTTCTCTCCAGACGTGTATGCATTGATAGACCCAGGCTCCACATTATCGTATATTTCTCCTTTTGTTGCTAATAGAATTGGGATAAAACCTGAATCGATAGAACCATTTGAGGTAGCTACACCGGTAGGAGATTCTGTTATAGCAAGGCAAGTATATAGAGATTGTTCGGTGATTATATATAGTCGTTGCACTAGGGAAGATCTGACAGAGCTAGATATGACTGAGTTTGATGTTATTATGGGTATGGATTGATTATCTTCTTGTTATGCTAACGTTGATTATAGAGGCAAGATAGTCCGATTTCAGTTCCCAGGAGAGCCAATTATAGAGTGGATGGGAAATACAGCATCGCCGAGGGGTAAGTTTATCTCATACCTCAAGGCAAAGAAGATGGTCAGAAAGGGTTATATTTATCATCTGGTTCGAGTGCACGACCTGAAGGCAGAGGCGCCGACTCTTCAGTCAGTGCCGATAATTAACGAATTCGTAGATGTATTCCCAGATGAACTTCTAGGCCTTCCTCCTGAACGGGAGATAGAGTTTACTATAGATGTGCTGCCAAATACTTAGCTCATATCTATTCCTCCTTATAGGATGGCACCTGCAGAACTAAAAGAGTTGAAGGAGCAACTGAGAGATTTATTAGAAAAGGGCTTCATCAGGCCCAGTACATCACCTTGGGGAGCACCGGTACTATTTGTGATTGTGTTTATCGATGATATTCTAGTCTACTCACGATCGTTTGAGGACGGTACTTAGGGTGCTCCAGCACCAGAAGTTGTATGCTAAGTTCTCTAAATGTGAATTCTGGTTGACTTCAGTAGCATTCTTGGGGCATATTATTGGAGCTGATGGAATTCGGGTAGATACACAGAAGATTGAGGCGGTGAAGACTTGGCCTAGACCTACGACGCCTACTGATGTACACAGTTTTCTGGGGCTAGCAGGGTATTATAGGAGGTTCGTAGAGAAATTTGCCTCAATTTCAGCTCCTTTTAACAAGGCAAACATAGAAGGCATCCAAGTTTCAGTGGACCGATGCTTGTGAGCGAAGCTTCCAATTATTGAAGGATAAGTTGACTACTGCTCCAGTTCTAAAAATTCCTGAGGGGTCAGATGGCTATGTTATTTATTGTGATGCCTCATTGGGCTAGGTTGTGTGTTGATGCAGCATGGCAGAGTTATAGCCTATGCCTCCCGACAGCTCAGAAAGCACGAAAGAAATTATCCCACTCATGATCTGGAGATAGCAGCGGTGATTAACGCCTTGAAGATATGGAGACATTATTTACATGGCGTGCATGTTGATATTTATACAGATCATAAGAGTCTCCGATACATCTTTAAGCAGAAGGAGCTGAATTTGCGGCAGAGGCGGTGGCTAGAGTTGCTGAAGGACTATGATGTTGACATTTTATACCACCCAGGGAAAGCAAATGTTGTAGCAGATGCACTCAGCCGTAAATCTATGGGCAGCTTGGCAGATGTACAACCAGAACGGAAGGAGATAATTCATGAGATTTGCCAGTTAGTTAATCTTGGAGTCCGTTGGCTGATTCTGATGATGGCGGAGTTTCTATTCGAGGAGTTGTTGAACCCTCTATCATTGAAGAGGTAAAGAGACGCCAGTAAGAGGACCCTGTTCTTATACATTATAGAGATGCAGCTCTTCAAAAAGAGGAGACTCCATTCGAAGTTGCACCTGACGGAGTGCTACGATACAGAGGCAGATTATGTGTACCTGAGGTTGCAGGGTTACGGTGACAAGTTATGGGGGAGGCACACTATGCCCGTTATTCTATTCATCCAGGGTCAACGAAGATGTATCATGACCTCAGATATTTGTATTGGTGGGATGGCATGAAAAAGGATATAGCGGAGTTTGTTGCGCAGTGCCGGAATTGTCAATAGGTTAAGGTCGAGCATCAGAAGCCCGGTGGATTATTACAGGAGATAGAGATTCCAACCTGGAAATGGGAGATAATTAATATGGACTTCGTCACAGGTTTACCTCGCACTCCGCGAAGATATGACTCTATTTGGGTTATCGTTGATAGGTTGACAAAATCAGCCCACTTTCTTCCAATCAGGACTACTTATTCAGCTGAGGACTATGCTAGGTTATACCTCAAGGCGATAGTGAGACTGCACGGTGTTCCCACAGCTATCATTTCCGATAGAGAAGCCCAGTTTATAGCTAACTTCTAGAGATCCTTCCAGGAGGGATTGGGGACACAAGTGAGTCTTAGCACAGCATTCCATCCTCAGACCGACGGACAGGCCGAGCGTACCATTCAGACACTACAAGATATGTTACGGGCCTGTATTATTGATTTCAGGGGTAGCTGGGATGATCATTTTCCACTTATCAAGTTTGCCTATAATAACAACTACCATTCGAGTATTCAGATGGCGCCGTATGAGGCCTTGTAGGGGAGGAAGTGTAGATCACCTATTGGCTGGTTTGATGTTGGTGAGACCAAATTGATAGGCCCGGACATGGTTCAGCATGTTGTTGATAAAGTGAAGCTTATTCAGGAAAGATTACTGGCGGCCCAGAGTCGACCGAAATCATATGCAGATAATCAACGTCGACACTTAGAATTTCAGGTTGGTGATTGGGTCTTCTTGAAGGTGTCACCCATGAAGGGTGTCATGAGATTCGGCAAGAAAGGGAAGCTAAGCCCGAGGTACATTGGGCCTTATCAGATCATTCGTAGGGTAGGCCGGGTTGCCTATGAGTTGGACCTACCGTCTGATTTGGAAGCATTGCATCCAGTCTTTCACGTGTCAATGCTTCGCAAATGTATAGGCGATCCTTCCAGAGTATTTCCCGTAGATGATGTCCAGGTGATAAAGGAGTTATCCTACGAGGAGCAGCCTGATTACGAACCAAGGACGTGGCTTCCGTCAAAGTACTATGGCGAAACAACAATAGAGAAGAGATGAACTGGGAAGCCGAGGAGTTGATGAAGAATAAGTACCCTTACTTGTTCCCTACTCCTACAGGTAACTTGAACTCCTCACTTGATTATATTGATTGACCGATGAAACTATATGTTATAACGATAAGGGAGACTTCCCCAAAATTCTTATAAAACCTTCGAGGACGAATGTTCTAAAGGGGGGAAGGATGTTACATGCCGTATTTTTATACGTCGTGTTATTCGCAAGCTAATCGACTTAAGTTAAGGACGGGATTATTTTTGGATATGAAATAGGAACTTTAATTTTCAATTTTAATTAGCACACAAATTGTTTATAAATTTTGTTTAGTGTAGAAATATTATTGGAGATTAGGGACTAATTAATTATGATTAGATTATTAAGTAAGGATTAGTGATTAAATAAAATTAATTATGCTTTGTGGGCCCCACCCGATTCTTAAATAATAATAATAATAATAATAATAATAATAATAATAATAATAATAATAATAATAATAATAATAATAATAAGAATAATAATAATAATAAAATGTACTAAAATGGTGAGTCACCATGGAGGGCACGTGTAGGGCTAATGGAATCCATATATATAGTTGAGCTAAGGATCAAATTGAGCATTTCATTTCCATTTTTTTGCAAATTGAGTTTAAGAGAAGAGAAAGAGAGCATGGCCATGGCTGCTGCCTTCAGCCAGCTTGGTTGTTGAAAAAAATAGGTTTTGTTGTTTGATTAAACTCTAAGGTGAATTGCAAGTTCAAGGAAGTGATAGCAACATTGGGTATTAAATTGCGGAAGAAGAAAATCGTGAAATTGGAGCAGTTAAGTGTAGAAATTCCTCCGAGAAAATTTAGGTAAGATTTTATTATTTTATGGTGAAATTGTGTTAATAGTGTTGTAATGGAATTATTTAAATTGGATTGGCAAAATTGGAAGTAAGTTAATGCATAAAATTGTTGTTATATGAAATTGTGGGTTGAAATGGATTCAGAAAGGTTGTTGAGTTGTTAGAATTGTTTATGGGCTGAATTGGAAGAATTTTGTATGCATATCTCTATTTCTGTTATTGTTGGTATTTCTGTGATAACAGGAGGATAATTGGAAATTCGGGTTAGGAAAGTATATAGGGGAAATGCTGCCCGATTTCCGTTAAGTTCTTAACTAATGAAAACCCTAATCAAGAAAATATGAATTAAGGAATGAGTGCTATAAGCGATTGGTTATTGATTTATGAGCTAGGGAGTATAGTTTACTAACGGTAGTGTTACTTTCATATTAAATTGGCTAAAGGGGCGACAAAGCAAACGTGATTACGAATAACCTTTAACAGGTATGTAAAGCTGTCCCTTCTTTCTTTTGGCATGTCTTAGATTTTTAAGTGATGAATGATATGAGCTTTGGGGTAATCCTATTCATAAGTCTTGAGTGTGATTCATGATTCTTATTCACTTCTTGATGTTAGAACTCTTAAGTGATTGAGCTTCCCTCTTCAGCTTCCTATACGTTGGATAATAGTCAATATATATATAAGCTCCTACTCTTAGAAACTCTACGATAACTGGTGTCCTTGACTTCTATAAGCTGTTTCATTCTATATTGACATATGTCTATGGTTCCTAAGGCTCTTTTGATATTATTTATGATGATGTTCGAGGGATATTTGGTATGATTGTCGCTATTGATACTCAGGTATAAATCCCTTCTTCTTATTCTGTTTGAGTCTTGATAATGTTTTAAATTTCATATGGTTGCTCACTACTCTGCTCGTGCATGCCTCAATATGTCTTTCATCAAGTCCCGGGCCGGGTATGTTATCGTGCACAGTTTCACTGCATTGTTCACCGAGTCCCTCACTAGAGGGCCGGGTACGGTATATATATATAATGATATGATGATATGATGATATGTTATGGCGGCTAGGATGGCATATGATGACTTTATTCACCGAGTCCCATAATGGGCCGGGTATGATATATGATATCGACATGCATGATTTATGTTTCAAAAGACAAGTGTTTTGGTATTCTGGATGTTATACTTGTCTCCTGCACTCCCTATTTCAGTTATGATCCTCTTTACTGTATTTCACGCTTTACATACTCAGTACATATCTCGTACTGACCCCCTTTGTTCGGGGGGTTGCGTTTCATGCCCGCAGGTACAGACGCTCGATTCAGTGATCCCCCAATTTAGGATTTCCACTAAACTGTCTTGGAGAGCTCTGTTGTTCTGGAGCCTAGATTTTGGTATAGACCTTCTGATGTTTATATATATGTTTGTCCAGGGGTACGACAGGGCCCTGTCCCGTCATATTGCACTGTTGATACTCTTAGAGGTCTGTAGACATGTATGTGAGTTGTATACAGATTTGATCAGCTGTGTCTATATAATTTTATTGTGGATGTTCTGTCATTGTAGTAGCCTTGCCGGCTTGCATATACTATCGTTTCGTAGTGGCAGCGTTGTCTGCTTGCGTAATACACTGATATGTAGTGGCAGCCTTGTCGGCTTGCGTAGTATAATGATATATACAGTGGCATCCTCGTCGGCTTGCGTATGTTATTACGATGTGATTGATTGAGGACCTATAGTACCAGTTTGATTATGTTTGACAGGTGCATATGGGTGTCCAGCTCGGGCACTAGTCATGGCTCATGGGGCTGGGTCGTGACATCTGCATACCATGGCACCTCCGCTAATTGAAGAGCAAAGAGTTGTTTGTCAGGAAAAGTCTCCTTAATCGCCACTGCTTCATCTACATGTTCCCGATCTTCCAATCTCGATAAGTGATCTGCTATCTGATTTTCTGTGCCCTTTCGGTCAAGAATCTCGATGTCAAACTCTTGCAGCAACAACACCCAACGAATAAGCCTTGGCTTGGCATCCTTCTTCGCAAACAAATAACGAACTGCAGTGTGATCAGTATATACAATCACCTTCGTGCCCACAAGATATGATCGAAACTTGTCGAAGGCGTAGACAACCGCCAATAACTCCTTCTCTGTGACAATATAGTTCATCTGGGCTGCATCAAGTGTCTTTCTGGCATAGCAAATAGGATGAAAAATCTTGTCCCTTTTCTGACCAAGGACAACTCCCATAGCAAAATAACTTGAATCATACATCAAAATAAACGGCCGAGACCAATCGGGTGCGATAATAATAGGAGCAGACACTAACCTTCATTTCAGCTCATCAAAAGCCGTCAGACAGGCTTCATTAAACACAAACTTCAAATCTTTCTCTAAAATCTTGCACATTGGATTAGCAACTTTGGAGAAGTCTTTGATGAACCGAGGATAGAATCCTGCACGCCCAAGAAAACTGCGCACTCCCCGAACTGAAACGGGTGGTGGAAATTTTTCAATTGCTTCAATCTTCACCTTGTCAACCTCTATTCCCTTGCTCGATTTCTTGTGCCCAAGAACGACTGCCTCTCGAACCATGAAATAGCATTTTCCCAGTTAAGTACCAAGTTCGATTCTTCACAACGAGCTAACACGACATCAAGATGGTTCAAGAAGTCATCAAAAGAATCCCCAAAAAAGATAAGTCATCCATAAATACCTCCACATAGGTTTCCACCATATCGGTGAAAATAGCCATCATGCATCGCTGGAAAGTACCTGGAGCATTGCACAAATCGAAAGGCCTCCTCCGAAATGGAAATGTGCCATATGGACATGTGAATATGGTTTTCTCTTGATCCTCAGGTGCAATCATGATCTGTTTGTAACCCGAATAGCCATCCAGAAAGCAATAATAATCGTGCCCAGCCAATCTGCCATGCATCTGATCCATGAAGGGCAAAGAAAAATGATCTTTTCTGGTGGCATTGTTCAACTTGCAATAGTCAATACATATCCTCCAACCAGTAACAGTTTGTTGAGGCACCAATTCATTCTTCTCATTTTCTACCAGAGTCATGCCCCCTTTCTTCGGGACACATTGTACAGGACTTACCCATTTGCTGTCAAAGATAGGATAAATAATACAGCTGTCAAGCCAGTTAATTACCTCTTTCTTCACCACCTCCTTCATGATCGGGTTCAGTCTCCTCTGGCACTCAACACCAGGTTTGCTATCTTCCTCCAATAATATTTTTTGCATGCAAAACGAGCTACTAATACCTCGAATATCAGCTATCGACTACCCAAGAACTCGGAGTCGATCTCTTAGCACTCGTAACACACGTTCAACCTGCACATCAGTCAAATATGCAGAGAGGATTACGGGCAATGTGTCTCCACTACCCAAGAAAGCGTAGCGAAGGTAAGGAGGTAATGGCTTCAACTCAAAAGCTGGAGCCTCTTCAATAGATGGTTTCGGCTTCTTCCATGACTCTGGTCTGTCTAACTTCTCAAATGGTGTGTTTGCTCGTAAATAAGCACATGAAGTGTCAAGGATGCTAAGACACTCCTCGAATTCTGCAGCAATCATCAAGTCTTCCCCATACACCAAAGCTGTCTCCAAAGGGTCTCGCGAAGCTAGAAAGTGATCTAACTCTACATTAGTGAGCTCGGGCTCCACCACAGAAATCATCTTCAACTCCTCATAATGGGCTGGAAGCTTGGTAGCTTTAAACACATCAAAATTCGCCTTTTGTCCATTAACTGTCATGGGCATCTTCCCATTTTTCACTTGGATCACAACATCAACAGTGGCCAAGAATCCTCTACCCATGATGAGAGGAACACTCTTATCTGCCTCATAATCAAGTATCACAAAATCAACCGGCAGAATAAATGGGCCTACCTTCACAAGAACATCCTCAATAATGCCATCAGGATAAGCATGAGATCGATCAGCCAGCTGCAACGTAACAGTGGTTGGCCTAGGCTCATCCAAGCCCAACGTTCGGAACACAGAGGTGGCATCAGATTAATACTAGCACCCAAATCACATAATTCTAGCCCAACTTCAATGTTGCCAATAGTAATCGAAATCGTGAAGCTGCTCGGATCTTTCAACTTTGGAGGAATTTTACTCCTCACTCTAGAACTGTACTCCTCAGTAAGTGCAACAGTCTCAAACTCTGTCCAATGCCATTTATTTGCAACCACATCTTTGATGTACTTAGCATATTTTGGAACTTCTTGCAAAAGCTCCACCAAAGGTATGTTGATGTGTACCTGTTTTAATAGTTCAAGAAATTTCTTGCAAGCCGAATCTGCTTTCTGTTTCTGAAGTCGCTGTGGAAAGGGAGGGGGTGGTCGAACCACTTCCTCTACATGTTGCTCTGCAACTGTTTGCTTTGGTTTAGCAGGCTTAGCAGGGATAAGTTCTGCCTCTGCTATGTTATTCTTTTTCGGAGGCATTTCTTCAAGATCGCTGCCATTCCTCAAGGTGACTGCCTTGCACTCCTTTGGATTCTTCTCAGTATCACTAGAAAGAGCACCCGGTGGTCTGACATTCTTCATAAGAGCCATCTGCCTCATTTGACGCTCAAGCTCATGAATAGATTTCTACATCTCACTCTAAACTTTCTGATTTTGCTGCTGCGTCACTTGATTTTGACCTATGAGTTGTTTCATCATCTCTTCTAAATTGCTAGCTGGCTGAGCTTGAGGTTGCTGATAATTGTTCGGCTTGTGGAAATCGTGCATCCTAAATGGAGTGTTGTAATTATTTCCATAATAGTTTCCCCTATTTCCAATACCACGGTTCTGCTGCCCCACAAAATAGACGGACTCTAGATTCAATGGACAATTGTTATGATCATGAGGCCCATCACAACTTACAAATGATGCCTGCTGAATATGTTGGACTGGTTGAATCTGCTGAGCTTGAGGAAACGCCCTCATCATAACATTAGTAAGAGTACTTATATCAGCTCGAATAGCTACAACATCATCAACTTGAAGAACCCCAGTAGGTTTCTGTGGTAACCCCTAGCTAGTTTCATGATACTCATGGTGACCCTCTGACATCATCTCTAGGAGAGTTTCCATTTCTTCATATGTTTTGTTTAAAATCTCCCCTTGAGCTGAAGCATTCAGTAAGGCCCTTGATTCATGGTTAAGACCTTCTACAAAATAGTTTCCAATGATCTCCGTTGGCTGCATGTGATGTGGGAAATCTCTCAAATAGCCATTATACCTTTCCCAAGCTTGTGGAAGAGATTCAGAATCTCTCTGAATGAAATTAGCAATTCTTCCTCGCAGCTCTTTTATTTTCCTAGGTGAGAAAAAAGTTGTCGATAAACTTATTTGATAATATCTCCCAAGAAGTGATAGAACCTGCATGCAAATTCTTCAACCATTCCCTCGCTTCGCCAATCAGTGAGAATGGAAATAAGGACAGCTTCACATAATCATCGGGAACATCTCTGTATTGGAAATTCTCGCTCAACTCCACGAACTGCATCAAGTGCTTATGCGGGTCTTCACTAGAGTTACCCATATACTGGCACGGATGCTGCACCAGCCGTACTATTCCCTCTTTTAGCTCGAAATTTCCAGTAATGTCAGGCCTAACAATAGCCTTAGCAATAGTCGCTAGACTAGGCCTACCATAACTGGACTAAATAATCTGTTGTTCTTGTGCCCTCGCAGCTGCTCTTGCACTCTGTTCATCCCCGTTTCTATTTCTATCCCTTTCTTCCTATTCAAGAGCAAGTCTCGCTGCCTCGTCAGCCATTTTTCTCTGTCTGTGAAAAGTTCTTTCGATTTCGGGATCAAGATCAACTAACGGTTTTCCTGAACTTCTAGTGCTTGGCATAAACCAGAGAAACCTGAAGTGACACAAGTAGAACAACGAAAAAAAGTAAAGACTTGAATAGAAAAAAAACAAACTCAAATTAGAAAAACAATAAATTTTTCTAAGTCCCCGGCAAAGGCGCCAAAAACTTGTTGCTCCCAAACGCACACGCAAGTATACGTGGTCGTACAACTAATATAGACTGTTACGCCTAGATATCGATCCCATAGAGACTTAGATTCTACTGTTAAACTAATTCAAATCTGAATAAAACTGTTCAAGAAAGTGAAAATCAAGGTGTTTATTGTAACGAAACTAAAACTGAAAAGTAAACAATTTATGATGGGTGTTTTTGTGACTGAGAGTACTTTGACAAAGACTGTAAGATTTATCAGATGAGAGAAATATCTAGGGTCATGGCTTTCGACAATCCAGTTGATCTTCAGACAATTCCACCAATTTTATTTCCCGGGTTACTAGTTGACGGGTTAATTATAACTTTATGATATTCTCTCAAACTACTCACAAGATTGTTGATGTTACTATAATGCCTATATCTCTATGGTCATCAGAGGTAACAAGAACGCAGTTGATTCTTCGTATTCAACTATCAGATGACACGAACGCATATATATTATTCGTATAAAAGTCATAAGAATAGGATGTAAGATGACACGAAACATATATATTTGTGCCAAATATCAGACTTCCGCTGATTTAATTCATATATCATGATTTACTTGTATTTATTTAATAAACTGTTGGAGGCGAATATTGAACCTGGCCGGTTAAAGTATTATTATTGCATCTTTCATGTTGTTCCGATGTTGTCCATGACGTCAGATGTTGGTCACTCTAGGGTGGGTTTTGGGGGAAAATTAGTTCTAAGTATAGTATGAAACAACGCGAAATCAGTTATTCGGCTTGTATATCTCAATAAGAATTATCGAAACTGATTCTAAAGCCTTTTTTCAAGTTACAACTTTCAAATATGCTTTTTAAATTGATCATGATTACCAATAACAGTTCCATAAAAGGATAAGGATATCACACTTGCCATACAGGCCCGAGAATTAATAATGTCGAAAGGATGACCTTAGAGGTTCCCTAAACACAATGCACCACACTGGAATATGTAATTCTCGATGGCTATCCTTCTGTCACGACCCAGCTAGGGGCTGCGACGGGTACCCGGGGCTAACCACCGAGCACCGCTTGTTCTATTTCTAATCATGCACATTTTGCTCTTTTATCACATTTATACTCAGATTGTAGGAAAATCATATTTCATATGGAAACATAAATACTTTTATATACATATGCCTCTCGGTCATCAAAATAATATATATACATAATAATCTCTCGTGAGACCATCTAACCCACACTGCGTATCTACGAGCCTCTACTGGAGTGGTAAACATAAGGACGGGACAAGACCCCATCATGCCCAAAATACATATACAAATGTACACAAAAGAATCATCAAGCACCTCCGGAACAAAGGAGTGCTTTCAATCAGCTAGCAGCTACTACGGATCAGGATCAAGCTCACCTCCCTGTCTACCTGTGGGCATGAACACAGCGTCCAAAGAAAACGGACGTCAGTACGAACATTGTACTGAGTATGAGAGGCACAAACAATGAAATAAGACAATGATATAAAAGAAATATCAGTATGGAACATATGTATCTGACTGTCAAGTACAAAGGAAATAATGCATGCTGGCTTACTCATAATCATCATCATGTCATGAATGCATAAATGTATAAGCTGTCTGTCCAAATAGGTATGATGTGATAATCATAACATTAGCCTGCGTCCAGGCCTCCCGCGTCCGGGGTATCATCTCATGCCGCCCACTAGTGGTGTCTGCCCATGCCATCTGGCCATGGTGTATACGCTGCCCGCCTTAGCGGTGACTGCCCGGCCATCTAGGCGCGGTGTTATATCACAATATGCTCATCATAATATACTCATCATAATATGTTTATCATAGTACATGCATAAGGCTCAAGGACAACTATACTTTATCGGGGTGACGTAAGGTCGTGATCCCCCGATTGCATTATGGAGCATTCTTTGACATTCTGCCTCACCTTGAAGGAACTAACATATAAGGTGAGTGTGAGCAATAAATAACATCATTATCATTTTAGGATCCTCATATCATACATTTTAGAATCTGTATACTTTAACTCATCACCATCATTTTAGGGCTCATAACATGTCTCTTATCTTATATAGCTATTCATAGACATAGGCTTTTAGCTTTCTGGGATATAGGAACTCATGAAGAGGGAAGAGAGTCATTCTATAGGATTCATGCCATTAGAAATAAAGGACTAGCCTCACATACCTTTGTCGTTTACTAATCTATCGCTTGTTTGTTCTCCTTTAGTGCGTACGTTCTACCTTCAAGAGAATTTGTATCGACATTAGCTAGCGATTATAAAAACAGCTTACTAACGCTAGAGAAAATTGGACAACATTTCCTTTCGTTTATGCAACTCTTCCCATATTCTATATCAACTCTCAAACGTTCATAACAACATTCTCAATATGATAGACAACACTCATCATTCATTTACAATATCCGTATTTCACAATTTGTCTTCAATTTCTCCATAATCATGGTCATGGTTCATCGTTGCATTTTTCTCACATAGGATACTTATTCCATGTTATAAATGTCATTCATAACATTTTTATAATCACAAATTATCAATGATCATGGCTCAATTCAAACCTTTACTCAACATTGCTACTATTCACACTTTCATGACCCATTTCTTACATCCTTCTATAATCCAAGTGTTTTAGCTCTTCCATACCCTAAATAACATGTAAATGCCATAGAACGTACCTTGGATGTTGTAGGAACAAGCCTTGAGTGGTATTACTCTTCTTGCACCAAAACCCTAGTTTGCTTCTCTTGAAATTTCTTAACTTGGATTAACTTTGATGAGTTTCATACACTTGATTCACTTGGATTCTTGATATTGATCTTTGATTTCCTTTGTTTTCTTGTAGATGAAGAGTGGAGAATATTCTAGAGGTTTCTAGAGAGGAGTATCGTGGAAATGAAATGAATTAATGAGCTTGGGTCTCCTTTTTAATGACTTAAAATCTTATCCGAAATGAACAGTAGTTGAAGTGCACAGTGGTCGTAAACCCAGTTTACGGTCCGTATTCCAGTTTACGGCCCGTATTCTGTGGACGTATTAAAGCATAACAGAACTAGAAAGTCAGGCTGAGGACATGGTGGTTTACGTGTTATACCCCGTATATTTATACGTCGAATTATTCGCAAGCAAATCGACTCAAGTTTAAGGCGGAGTTATTTTCGGACACGAAATAGAAATCTTCAATATTCAATTTTAATTAAAACATAAATTGTTTATCAATTTTATTTAGTATAAAAATATTATTGGGGATTAGGAACTAATTAATTATGATTAGATTATTAAGTAAAGGATTAGTGATTAATTAATTAATTTAATTATAATAAATGGGCCCCACCCAAAAAATAATAATAATAAAAAAGAAAGATAACACTTCATGAAAATAATTTTGGTGAGTCATTTAGTGGGGAGTACGTGTCACTCCATGAAGAAACACATATAAACATTTGGCTAAGGAACAATTCACATTTAGATTTCATTTTTGCAAAGAAAAGCAAAGTTAAAAAACAGTATAACTTCCATCGCTGCTCTCGGCCAGCCATGGTTGATGAGCAAAATAAATTTTGTTGCTTAATTGATCAAGTTCCAAGTGATATACAAGTTCAAGGAGGTGATAGCAACATTGGATATTGAATTGAGGAAGAAGAAATTGCGAAATTGGAGCAATTAAGAGTAGAAATTCCTCCGAGAAAATTAAGGTAAGATTTTCTTGTTTTATGGTGTAATTGTGTTAATAGTGTTGTAATGGAATTATTAAAATTGGATTGGACGAAATTGGAATTAAGAAAATGTATGAAATCGATGTTATAGGGAATTGTGGGTTGAAATGGATTTAGAAAGGTTGTTGGGTTGTTAGAATTGTTATGGGCTGAATTGTGAGAATTTTATATATATATATATATATATATATATATATATATATATATATATTTCTGTTGTTGGTATTTCTGTGTTAACAGGAGAATAATTGGAAATTCGGGTTAGGCGAATATATAGGGGAAATGCTGCCCGATTTTCGTTAAATCCTTAATAATGAAAAACCCTAAACGAGAATGTATAAGTTAAAGAATAAGTTCTATAAGCGATGGGCTACGGATTTATGAACTAGAAAGTATAGTTACTAACGATAACGTTACTTTGACGTTAAATAGGCTAAAGGGGGCGACAAAGCGAATGGATTTGCGAACAGTCGTTAAACAGGTATGTAAAGCTAACCCTTCTTTCTTTTTGGCATTTATATGAAACAAACAGACGACGTTTATATGATTCCAAAGAAGTTCCTATTCTTAGAGCCACTAGGATGGCTAATGTTCTTGATTTCTAGAAGCTATTTCATTATGTCTTGATACGTGTCCATGATTCCAGAAGTTCTATTTTGATATAATCCATAGTGACATTCGAAGGGTACTTGATATGATTATTGTCTTGATTATCAAATGATGGTTCATTTTTATTATTCTATTGAGTCTCAAATATGACTTAGTTTGCAAATGGTTTCTCACTACTCTGCTCGTGCATGCCTAAATATGTCTTTCACCGAGTCCCGGGCTGGGTATGTTATCGTGCACAGTTTCACTACATTGTTCACCGAGTCCCTCACTAGAGGGCCGGGTACGGTATATATATATATATATATATATATATATATATGATATGATGATATGATGATATGTTATGGCGGCCAGGAGGGCATATGATGACTTTATTCACCGAGTCCCTCACTGGAGGGCCGGGTACGGTATGTATGTATATGATGATGATATGATTATGTCACCGAGTCCCATAATGGGCCGGGTATGATATATGATATTGACATGCATGATTTATGTTTCAATGGCAAGTGTTTTGGTATTCTGGACATTGTACTTGTTTTCTGTACTCCTTATTTCAGTTATGATCCTTTTTACTGTATTTCATGCTTTATATACTCAGTACATATTCCGTACTGACCCCCTTTCTTCGGGGGGCTGCGTTTCATGCCCACAGGTACAGATAGTCGGTTTGGTGACTCTTCAGCATAGGACTTCTATTCAGCTGTCTTGGAGAGCTCCGTTGTTCCGGAGTTTAGACTTTTGGTACAGATCTTATGAAATATATGTAGGTTTATCCAGGGGTACGACGGGGCCCTGTCCCATCATATTTCGCCATTCGTACTCTTAGATGTCTGTAGACATATGTGTGGGTTGTGTATGAGTTCTGTCCTGCTGTGTCTATACGATGTGCTGTGGTATGATGTTCGTCTATAGTGGTAGCCTTGTCAGCTCGTATATGATATTGATATGTGATGGAAGCCTTGTCGGCTTGCATATTATTTCATGATATGATTAGTTGTGAGTCCTCAGGAGACGATGTTAGCCTTGTCGGTAGCCTGTCGGCTCGTATATATATCTGGAAATATATATATATATATGACGATGTTACGAACTTTGGAGTTCCTTTATAAGTTTCTGTATTGTCGTAGTTTCAGTTTGATGTTATATGTAACAGGTTGGTATACGGGTGCCCAGTTCGGGTACCAGTAACGGCCTACGGGGTTGGGTCGTGACAAAAGTGGTATCAGAGCAGTTTATCCTAGGAGTGTCTACAGACCGTGTCTAGTAGAGTCTTGTTTATCGGTGTGTTGTGCACCACATCTATAAACAGGAAGCTACAGGACATTTAGGATGTTACCTTTCTTTCATATCTAAGATCGTGCGATAGATCCCAGTCATAGGAAATCAAATTCCTTACACTAACCTTTGATTTCAGCTGAAGAACGACATCGACAGAAGAAAGCGACCGATGATATTGGCAGTTACAAGGCACACAGGTAAGTTACAGTGCGAAAGAGGCATATTGGATAAGGTAAGAATATTGAAACATGATTGAAACGTTAATTTGAAGGGTGAAAGAGGAGGTGGATAGAAAAGTATAACAGAACAGATCGTCAAAGGATGAGGTACGTCTCGAGGCGCGATATGTGAGGTAAGTCCTCACACCTTTATACTTTTACTGGAAATTGGGAGCCCTGTGTGGCTATGATACGATATGATATATGTGTATATATGTTGGCCCTGTGAGGCATTGTTGGTATTTCCTGCGTGCAGGTTCTGGGATAGTAAGAAGTACAGGGGAAACTCTGCCCAAATTTTCCCAGAAGTAAGAAAAAGGAAGAGAATGAGATATAAGTTCATAATATGTTTTGAAGGTTGATTCCGACAAGGTAAATTTATTATGTTGGAATAAAGCTTTATGAAATACCCTCACGTCATCCATAAGAGGCATCATTCTTATTTGGGAGACCTTGTTTTGAAGAAGCATATATGAGCAGCGAATTCGCAATTCATTTGAACGGACCAGAATACATTCCAACCACATTTTTACTTAGAAAAAGCTCATGTTGTAGGGAAAACAAAACGTCCTGCAATTAAGTTTCACTTTATTGGAAGAGTACAAAGCATACAACAAGTAGTTTGTGAACTAAATGATTCGCTCACGACCCAACAAATATGGAGGTAAGCTATGTGAATCAAACACTAGAAATCCTGTGGTGCTTGTCGGATTCTAGTTTTCTTCTGGTGGTGGTTGGAGAATGCTTCATAGTAACATTTTATTAGTGGAGGGAAAACTCAAACTTGTGGGCTGTCTAGGATCATGTATTTCATATGTTGTTGGCGAAATGGTAGGATGATTCGGAAGGGCTTGTGATACTAAGGGATGATTTAGAAAAAGGTGGTAACTCGTAACAGAATATTTTACTGAGGTATCGAGTGGACCGATAAGTAGGGAAAAATTACGACGAATTTACAATTAAAAGGAGTAATAGTTTGAGTGAGATAAAAGTACAGAGAAAGAAGAGTTATGACAAGTCATGAAGGTATTGATAAGACAGCTTGTGAGATCCCATGCTGAAACAAGTTAGTGAGATCTGAAAGCCAGCGACAAACGGATAGAAGCCAAGATGGTATTTGAGACAGTGCTGAGAATTATTGTGGTAAAGACTTTGGATAATATGACATCAGAAGGTGGATGCTTACAAAAAGGAATAATACGACAAGAGAATGGTAACAAGTAACTTAAAAGGATATTATAAGGATAGCAAGACTATACTGGATTAGAGGTTAAGATGTTGACAACGAAGTTATTGGTTAATGATATTGTGACACATAAGTAGCAAAGGAGAAAGAATAGGAAATCTCTCCTATAGTAGGATAACGAAAAAAAAACAAATGGCAAATAGAGGAAGGGGAAGGAGTATGGCGAAATAGACAGCAAGTGAGTTTTAGTACAATAAGATATGTAGAGTAGAATAAACCAGGAGAAGGAAAGACTATGACTAAGATTGGATGCACTTTATACGAATTGTACAAGAATAGTTATGCAACCTATGAATATTTGTATACTAAGAATGAGACCAAGTGAGTACCTGATAAGAAGAGTAAGAATTCAGTAACAACAATGTAGGTGCGATATTTTGGATACATCAAGGAAAGGTATAAGATGGTTTGAGGCAAAACTACAGAGATATAATTAGTACTGAGGGCAAAAGCCATAGTTGAGCCTTGATATCAATTGAAAAATATAAGGGAAGAATATAGGGTCTACATGAAGACTGGCAAGGCGATGCTAAGGTATTTTCTGGGCTGATTTGAGCACCTACACATTGTCACGACCCGACTAGGGGCCGTGACGAGTACCCGATACTTGTACTGAGCACCCCTTGTCTGTCGTTTTACCTCTACCTCATAGCAAGCCGTATGAAAAGTGCCATATTTTTTTCTGGACGTTAACATTAGCAGCGTCATTATGAACATAGACTAGTAAACTTCGTTATCACTTTATACAACAACATTATGACGCCAAAATACCACATATCTAGCTGTACATAACTGACTGTGCATATCTGTCTACGAGCCTCTAGACATAGAACATTTATACATAGAAGGGGCCGAGTACTGTCATGCCCGAGAATACATACACAAAATAGTACCACTGAAGTGAGGCCCCGGAACAACTGGAGCGCTGTCAAGTACGGCTGGTAGAGCTTCTAGGGATCAAATCCACCTGTCTGCTGACCTGCGCGGCATGAAACGGAGCGTCCACAAGAAGGGACGTCAATACGAATAGTGTACCGAGTATGTAAGGCATGGAAGATAATACAAGCAGTAACATAGAGTATGATTAATAATATCATGGAGTCATAGGACATATAATGAGGCGAGAAAGTAACCTGTACATAGGAAGGCCCCTTTTTGGGCGGCTATCATGCATGGTTTGTCTTTCCCTTTTAAGAACGTTCCCCCTCCGTGAACGTAGAAAATAGAACTCATATCATGTCGTATCTTATCGTATCATGCCCTATCGTGCCCTACCGTAACTTGTCGTGGCATGTCCGGTCGTGTCCTGTCGTGTCTTATCATGGCATATTGTATCGCGTTATATCATGTCAATGTCATAGCATAGTGTGTCCTAGGGTATCATGTCATAGTATATCTGGTCATATCATAGCATAGCTTATCTCATAATATAACTTGTCATATCATAGCATAGCTTATCTCATAATATAACTTGTCATATCATAGTATAGCTTATCATATCATAGCATAGCTTCTCATATCATAGCATGGCTTATCATATCATGTCCTGTCGCGGCATATCATAGCATATCATTTCATAGAATAGCGTATCATAGCATATCATGTCATAGCATAGCGTATCCTAGCATATCATATCGTAGCATAGCATGTCTGGTCATGACATAGTAGGTCATATCATAGCGCCGAGCAATGTCGGCTCACCCACATAGCGCCGATATACACCGGCTCACCCATATATCCCGCGTCCGGGCACCCCGCGTCCGGGATGGTAAGCCAACTGATCAGGTGGCAGTGAAACATATTTCCCTTCCCATTCCCCCATGTATCCCTTCCCCCCAGCCCTGGTTCATATACATAGCTTGTATACATATACGTGTCTTATATACATTTACTTATCTTATATACATATATATATTTTATATACTTATACATATCATATATATATATATATATATATATATATCATATAAGCACACAAGGGAGCCTAAGGAAAAATCATGTAGCCATCGGAGTGACATAAAGTCGGTGACCTCCGATTACATTATGGAATACTCGTGATCGCTCTTGTCTCACCCCGAAGGGACGAATATTTTAAGGTGAGATGGTCAACGGAGAATAGTATCAAAGTAAACGTAGAATGAAATCGTGGGTGTCATAGATGACAGTTCATCGGCTTGGGAGTCTTTAGAAAGTAAAGTCATAGCTAGGGGATATAATTAAGATTCAAGAATTAGTTTATCAATTTCCTATTCACATAGAATACTTAGCTTAGAAATCTTAGTCATAGAATCGTTCCGGTAGTACTTATCATAGGCATATCCTCTTGTCTAACACCATTGTCATCGTTATCATCATGGAAGTCTCCTCGTTAGAGTACTTATAGTACTTATCATCTGGTAACAAAATAGGGATCAAAGGATTCCCTTGGATTCAACTTCTAGTAAGTCCAACAAGGCTGTAAAGAAAATCCGAGAGTAACGGGCCCACCTCGGCCGGATGAGGTAGCGTATACTATTTACATATGTTACATGTCATGGCGTTACTTGTGAGGGTTCTAGGGTAATCGGGTCGCATTTATGCAAGTTCTAGGGGTTTAGATGATCTTTCCATCATTTTGCACATTTTCTAGTTCAATTCTATTGAACAAAAAGGAGAAAGCTTTAGGTGCGGGCTCCGGGGAATAGGGTTGTCCCCGAGGCTCGTACGCGACTTATTACACCTATGACATGCCATAGAAAGAAGGGTGAAGCCTTACATACCTCTTTCCGCTCCTTCTGCTACTCCAAATTCACGTTGCAATCTCGTCAAAATCTGCAAATTGGTCATTTTTACCAAAATTCTTATTAGGATACTTAGAGTTAGAATCTTAAGGAAACACTTTGCTACCGAAATTTCGGCAGCATTTCCTCTGTAAATATACCATCCTCAACATTCAACATGGCCAAATTCTCATCAACCACAATCCGGGAATTCAAACCCGGCCAAACTATTAACATAATTCAACAATCACACTAGTGATTTACACATTTAATCCAAGACACATGATACCAATTTTGCTACTTTCTTCAAAACTTTCCAACTTCAATGAACACAATAGCAACCTTATAGAATACATTCCAATGACACCATACTAATATCATTACATGCTATCCATGCAAGAACATTATTTTTCCATTCACACAACCTTCCAATTACCAAGACTTCACCAAACTTATCAAGTCTTTATTTGCGATATAACATCTACAACACAACGACTAAGATATTAATTACAACTCGCTCATTATTCTTTCACAACTCACCAATATACACGACTATACATCAAGTATACACGGCCACATACACACCACACACTACACGGCCATATCATGCACACACAACTACATTCTATCCAATTTCATTCAACTTCCATTTTCCACATATCATTTACAACCATAACAACCAAACACTAGACAACATAATTGAATCATGATTCCTACACACATATATATATGCACGGCCATGTACCATATTTCTCTCCTTCATGAATTTCATCTATTTTAGCATACTACAACACATATAAACCATGTATAACACATAAATCAAGATTGAAATTCACCTTTCTTCTTCAACCTCTCACTTGACTACAAGTTGGCAACTTGAATGATTATGAATCTTTCTTGCTCCAACAACAACTCCACCTTGTTATGCACCCTCTACTTGGTAGAAAATGATTTTTAAAAGAATTTTATCAATTTTCCTTGGAATTTCTTGCTATGGCCGAATGGCTTTAGGTTTTTGCTCTTTCTTTCTCTTGTTCTTAGCTTCTTGAAGACTCTAGAAAATTTTGTGATAAAGATGACTTAGTCATCTATTTAATACCATGAATTAATTAATCATGGGCCTAACCCATGTACATGGCCGGTTGGGCCTTCAAATTTCCACAAAAAAAATCTTTCAAGCCCACTTTGTATTTTGGCTAGTTCTTGTAATTCATGAAAACAATTTTTTCGAATTCCAAATTTACCCTTCGCCTTCTTCCATATTCCCACGAGTCATATTGCGAATTTCCCTTTATGCCCTTGACCTTCCTCATTAATTCCACTTCTAAATTTTTCATAAGCAACTCACATGTCAAACAAAATAAAATATGGCCTTGCTTGTCGTCTTCCCGCGATTGTCTTGAATTATACGATTATACGAATTGCGGGATATAACATCCTCCCCCCCTTTGGAACATTCGTCCTCGAATGTTAAACTGGCCTCATAGCGTAGTATAATACTTCGGGGAGGTCTCTTTTGTGGATACCTCGTGTCGCTTAGCATATCTATCTTAGGAGCTTAGGTTGCCTTAGCTAGTGTGGACTCAATATCGGTCTCACCCTGTGACATCTGTACTTTTCTCCTTCATCCTCGAAGCTTTCTGTCGTCATGCCTTCCTCTTTTCTGTTAGTTTAGTCCGTCTCGGCCTGTATGACTCGTATGGGGTTTCTAACCACTTTTCACACCCCAATTTACTTTGGGCTGTCTACTCTTACACTCGTCTCTTATTTCCGCATTTATGAAATTTTCAGCATATTTCCCAGGGGGTCACCCATCATGAAATTACTCCCACCTGAGCACGCTTAACCTTGAAACTTTAATGCATTTCAGTGTCTCGGTGTTAGTATTTTTACTTCCGCTTCCCCGTACTACCTATATCACATAATGTGGGGCAGGTTGGGGTCTCGACAATGTTCGAACGCACTCATAGCACATATTTCTCTTTTAATGACTATTTTAGCCCTCATGGTCACTAGTATTCACCCTTTTACTTGTGTGCACGGCTACCCTTGGCCCAGATTTTCCGAATTTCTTATATGCTCCGCAACACACGGGACGATGCAAGATAAAGTAAAATCCAGTTCAATTTAACATCCATGTATTACAGAAAAGATGTCGGGAGTGTACCTGTGGTTGCATCGGTGGAAGGTCCAGTATCCTGCCACTATGTCAATCCATATATGCGGTGCGAAGGACCGGCTGAGCTAGGCTTCCCTCCTCTGCCTCGGCCACGACCTGCTGGAGCCTGGAAGGCCTGTCCCAGAGGGCGCACGGACGGTGACGAATCCATGGCTGATCCGGCAGGCTGAGCTCTGCTTCCCTCATTCCTTAGCGGACAATCTCGCATCAAATGGTCGGTCCGTCCGCAAGCATAACATGCACCTGTGTCCCGGTAACACTGTCCCGAGTGTGGCCTGCCACACCGAGCACACCATGGCGGGGGTGGCATCATCCTGCTAGAATCATCCCTATACTGGGATCTTGAAGCTCTAGTGCCCTGACCCGCTCCAGAATAAGTAGAACGGTCAAATCTCCTATCCGCAATTCGAGGAGGTGCACTGGCCGCTGGTTGGTCTGAGTACCCGAATTGCCCCTGTGCCTGTCCCCCTCTGTACTCGCTCCTAGTCCTGGAAAATCTGCCCTTTTTTCTGGAACCCCTATCTGGATGACGCTCCTCTCTCCGTGACCGGTACTGCTCTTCCAGATTTTGGGCGTGGGCCTGGATTCGAGTTATAGTCATCCCATCCTGGAGTGAAGCCGTCAAGCACTCCTTAACCAAGTGTGGCCCTAGCCCACTCACAAATCGGTGCACATGATCTCCCCTATCAGCTATCATGGCTGGGGCATACCTGGCTAACGAATTAAAACGGAGGTTGTATTCTCGAACGCTCATATTTCCCTGTCTCAGGTTCAAGAACATATCGGCTCGGGCCCGTCTAACCTCTGGCGGTAGGAAATGTCGTAGAAATGCCTCAGTAAATTCCTGCCAAACCGGAGGGGGCGCATTTGCTCCCCTCGAAGATATCCAGCTATTATACCACAGAACTGCCACATCCCGCAACCTGTATGAAGCCAACTCTACGGACTCCGTATCCGAATCATGTATGATCCCCAGAGTCCTCAGCATCTCATCTATAAAACTCTGCGGGTCCTCCTCTGGTTTTGATCCATAAAACTCTGGAGGCTTCAGGGTGATAAAGTCGCGGGCCCTTGCACTTACCGCTCTGCCTCCCAGGTCTACATCTTGCCGCTGAGCCTGTGCGGCAACGAGCTGGGTAAATAACTTGATGGCCTCTGCCATCTGCTGGCCCGGAGCTGCTGGCGGTGGGACTGGAGGTGCGGGGGCTGGAGCTGGAACTCTTTCCTGCTCTGCTGGTGCAGGGGGAGCAGGAAAAGTCTGAGGGGGAGCTTTATTATGAGATTCTCCTTCTTCTAGCTCCCGCTTGACTCTGCTGCCCGCCACCCTCTTGGCTTTCTCGGCCGTCGTAGCCTTTCGCTTTGGCGGCATTACTGAAACCATAGCATAGGATTAGGAAAGGAATGTGGAAGCCTGATAGCATAGCTCTATCGCACGATCTTAGGACACAAAGAAGGTCATATTTCCTAAATGCCCTGTAGCCTCATGTTTATAAGCGTGGCGCGCTACACACCCATAAACAAGACTCTACTGGACACGGCTCGTAGACAAACCCCTAGGACCGAACTGCTCTGATACCACTTCTGTCACGACCCGACTAGGGGCCGTGACGAGTACCCGATACTTGTACCGAGCACCCCTTGTCTGTCGTTTTACCTCTACCTCTTAGCAAGCCATATGAACAGTGCCATATTTTTTTCTGAACGTTAACATTAGCAGCGTCATTATGAACATAGACTAGTAAACTTCCTTATCACTTTATACAACAACATTATGACGCCAAAATACCACATATCTAACTGTACATAACTGACTGTGCATATCTGTCTACGAGCCTCTAGACATAGTACATTTATACATAGAAGGGGCCGAGTACTATCGTACCTGAGAATACATACACAAAATAGTACCACTGAAGTGAGGCCCCGGAACAACTGGAGCGCTGTCAAGTACGGCTGGTAGAGCTTCTAGGGATCAAATCCACCTGTCTGCTGACCTGCGCGGCATGAAACGCAGCGTCCACAAGAAGGGACGTCAGTACGAATAGTGTACCGAGTATGTAAGGCATGGAAGATAATACAAGCAGTAACATAGAGTATGATTAATAATATCATGGAGTCATAGGACATATAATGAGGCGAGAAAGTAACCTGTACATAGGAAGGCCCCTTTTTGGGCGGCTATCATGCATGGTTTGTCTTTCCCTTTTAAGAACGTTCCCCCTACGTGAACGTAGAAAATAGAACTCATATCATGTCGTATCCTATCGTATCATGCCCTATCGTGCCCTACCGTAACTTTTCGTGGCATGTCCGGTCGTGTCCTGTCGTGTCTTATCATGGCATATTGTATCGCGTTATATCATGTCAATGTCATAGCATAGTGTGTCCTAGGGTATCATGTCATAGTATATCTGGTCATATCATAGCATAGCTTATCTCATAATATAACTTGTCATATCATAGCATAGCTTATCTCATAATATAACTTGTTATATCATAGCATAGCTTATCTCATAATATAACTTGTCATATCATATCATAGCTTATCATATCATAGCATAGCTTCTCATATCATAGCATGGCTTATCATATCATGTCCTGTCGCGGCATATAATAGCATATCATGTCATAGCATAGCGTATCATAGCATATCATGTCATAGCATAGCGTATCCTAGCATATCATATTGTAGCATAGCATGTCTGGTCATCACATAGTAGGTCATATCATAGCGCCGAGCAATGTCGGCTCACCCACATAGCGCCGATATACACCGGCTCACCCATATATCCCGCGTCCGGGCACCCCGCGTCCGGGATGATAAGCCAGCTGATCAGGTGGCAGTGAAACATATTTCCCTTCCCATTCCCCCATGTATCCCTTCCCGCCAGCCCAGGTTCATATACATAGCTTGTATACATATACGTGTCTTATATACATTTACTTATCTTATATACATATACATATTTTATATACTTATACATATCTTATATACATATACATGTTTTATATATATATATATATATATATATATATATATATATATATATATATATATATATATATATATATATATATATATCATATAAGCACAGGGAGCCCAAGGAAAAATCATGTAGCCATCGGAGTGACGTAAGGTCGGTGACCTCCGATTACATTATGGAATACTCGTGATCGCTCTTGTCTCACCCCGAAGGGACGAATATTTTAAGGTGAGATGGTCAACGGAGAATAGTATCAAAGTAAACGTAGAATGAAATCGTAGGAGTCATAGATGACAGTTCATAGGCTTGGGAGTCTTTAGAAAGTAAAGTCATAGCTAGGGGATATAATTAAGATTCAAGAATTAGTTTATCATTTTCCTATTCACATAGAATAGTTAGCTTAGAAATCTTAGTCATAGAATCGTTCCGGTAGTACTTATCATAGGCATATCCTCTTGTCTAACATCATTGTCATCGTTATCATCATGGAAGTCTCCTCGTTAGAGTACTTATAGTACTTATCATCTGGTAACAAAATAGGGATCAAAGGATTCCCTTGGATTCAACTTCTAGTAAGTCCAACAAGGATGTAAGGAAAATCCGAGAGTAACGGGCCCACCTCGGCCGGATGAGGTAGCGTATACTATTTACATATGTTACATGTCATGGCGTTACTTGTGAGGGTTCTAGGGTAATCGGGTCGCATTTATGCAAGTTCTAGGGGTTTAGACGATCTTTCCATCATTTTGTACATTTTCTAGTTCAATTCTATTGAACAAAAAGGAGAAAGCTTTAGGTGCGGGTTCCGGGGAATAGGGTTGTCCCCGAGGCTCGTACGCGACTTATTACACCTATGACATGCCATAGAAAGAAGGGTGAAGCCTTACATACCTCTTTCCGCTCCTTCTGCTACTCCAAATTCACGTTGCAATCTCGTCAAAATCTGCAAATTGGTCATTTTTACCAAAATTCTTATTAGGATACTTAGAGTTAGAATCTTAAGGAAACACTTGGCTACCGAAATTTCGGCAGCATTTCCTCTGTAAATATACCATCCTCAACATTCAACATGGCCAAATTCTCATCAACCACAATCCGGGAATTCAAACCCGGCCAAACTATTAACATAATTCAACAATCACACTAGTGATTTACACATTTAATCCAAGACACATGATACCAATTTTGCTACTTTCTTCAAAACTTTCCAACTTCAATGAACACAATAGCAACCTTATAGAATACATTCCAATGACACCATACTAATATCATTACATGCTATCCATGCAAGAACATTATTTTTCCATTCACACAACCTTCCAATTACCAAGACTTCACCAAACTTATCAAGTCTTTATTTGCGATATAACATCTACAACACAACGACTAAGATATTAATTACAACTCGCTCATTATTCTTTCACAACTCACCAATATACACGACTATACATCAAGTATACACGGCCACATACACACCACACACTACACGGCCATATCATGCACACACAACTACATTCTATCCAATTTCATTCAACTTCCATTTTCCACATATCATTTACAACCATAACAACCAAACACTAGACAACATAATTGAATCATGATTCCTACAGACATATATATATGCATGGCCATGTACCATATTTCTCTCCTTCATGAATTTCATCTATTTTTGTCATGACCCAACCCCGTGGGCCGCGACCAGTGCCCTAGCTGGGCACCTATACGTACCCGATACCCAAATTAGCATATTAACAAAATAATATAATAATAATATTAGTGGACGCTACAGAATTTAGCATAAAAAGCAGACTTGGCACACATAGGCCGATAAGGCCATCATAGAACAAAGTATCCCAAACATATGTACAGAACCCACACAGATATATCCACAGACCTCTACAGAACATATCATAATCATAAGATGGGACAGGGTCCCGTCATACCCAGAACAATGTACATATCCAGATAGCAGTGACAGACTGTACCAGAAAGTGGGCTCTGAAGAAGAGAGCGCCCCAAAATAGCAGAAGTGGGATCCTAAACCGATGGATCAGCGAACCTGTCGTCTGTACCTGCGCGGCATGAAAACGCAGCCCCCCGAAGAAAGGGGGTCAGTACGAAATATGTACTAAATATGTAAAGCGGAATCACAGAAGTCAAATCATAATGATTTCAGAAAAATGAGTACAAAATCCAAAGTGTCAAATGCATATTTCCAAAACAGACAGAATGTGTACAGAAACATATGTCATATCATATCCGGTCCCTGCCACGGGACTCAGCAGACAGAACGTGGCCACCCTCCCGACGCTGGTGCCACAATACAGAGGAATCAGAAAAAGGGGCATGGCCCCGTATCATAAAATGTCATATCAAAATGGCCATAACAGATCAGATCAGAATAGGCGGACATGGCACATAATACTCCACAGACCCATGTACGCGTATACCTGCCCCCTCACATCGGGACGCGGCGAACAATGCAGAGAATCACGCTTGACAACATATCCTGGCCCGGGCTCAGTGTGGGAAACATTGGGACATCCACGAATGGAGTAGTGAGAAACTAATGCAATTTAAAAATATCATAATGTTTTCAAAGACTCGATGAAGCGTATCAAAGCCTTCGGATATCATAATAAATGCATTTCGGATATCATAATAAATTACAGAAATATAACCTTCCCGAAGTCATTCCGAGTGTCAAAATAATTTATAAGATTTAGTAGAATATTTAAAACAATATTCGTTAGGCGATTAGTAGGGTAATCAAAACATTTCTTTCAAAAATCGCTTAAAAAGGAAGCTTTAGCACATTAAGGGCAAAACTGGGAATAGTGGGCCCGCCTCGGGACAAATAAGGCGACGGGCTCAAATTATACCCTCTAAGCTTATGGTATCACCTAAGAAGGTTCTACAAGCATTCTATGACTTTCCAAGTAATTTGGAGCAAAGTTGCATTATTTCAAGAAAAGTGTACCAAAGTAATTCAATTCTACTGAAGGAAAAACTGAAATTTTCTCTTGCGGATTCCGAGGGCCAAGAGGTCCTTCGAGGCCCGGATCCGACCCTAACACACTAAGGGTATGCCAAGGGAAGAATTGGGGTTGCTTTACATACCTTTCACGCTCCTTACGCCTTTCCAAACTCACTTCCCGTTTCGTCGAAAAACTGCAATTGGTCAAGTTTACCAATTGTAAGCTATGAATACCAAAGTTTCAACTTAAGGCATAATTGTCTACCGAAATTTCGGCAGCACTTCCCCTATACATATAGCACCCCGAGAATTCAACTCGGCTATAAATCATCAACAACAACCCAAACGACAACATCAATATCAACAATGAATCATTAAAAACACAAATATCCTTCAACTAGTCATTTTTCTCACAAGTTGACATAACCTTCATTCTAACCCAAACTTTCACTAATATCAATAATTTCACATTCAACAACAATCAAGATCATCACCATATAGTTCTAGAAACATTTCATATCGTTTTCCTCAAGTTATACACTCGATATACATAATATACAACTTTCCGTCCAAGTCATAACTTATGCAAAACATCAAATCTTTGGCATACAACTTCATAACAAGTTTCCAACTTCCAAATTCGTCAATGATCATCATAATTCACAACCAAACAACTTCAGTTCCTTAATGACGGAAAATCATACTAAAACGACATAAGTTTCTACATTCCAATTCAGTACAAACTTATATCATTCTAACTTCATTTACATTACAAACATCACAAGAACACTCTAACACACTAAACAACTTAATTCATTTCTATCCCAAATCAAGCACACCCTACGGCCATATGCTTATTTTTCCATATCAACTACATTCATCCAACTTTCAATTCCCATATGCATTTCATCACAATCACAACTAGAATGTAACATAAATTCAACACATTATCACCACACAACCCCACACACACCCACGGCTACAAGCCATATTCCAAACCCACTTTGCAAACTTCCATTTTTCCATACAATCAACACATTTCTATATACTACAACACAATCAAAACTTCATAACACAATTAAAAGGTAGAAATTCTTACCTTTTCCTCAAGTCTTCTTCACTTGGAGATATGATCACTTTGGTGATTCTAATGCTTCCCACTCCAAAACAACTATACCAAGTTACAAAGGAACCTTGACTTAGTAGGAAATCAACAAGAAATAAATTTTTGAAGCAAGATTTTTGCTAGCCAAATTTCCATGGCAAACCCGAAACCTCCCTCTCTTTAGCTCTTGTTCTTGATTTTTTTGTTCTATGCTTATCCTAAGTGTTCATCTTCTAGATATATAATTGAAGTGCTTGGTCACATGACCAAGCACATGACCAACTAAAATGGGCTTGGATCAAGGCCTTAAGTGGCCGGCCAAGGTCCCTAATTTGGGCCTCAATTTCAATTCAATTTTTGAGCCCAATAGCTTATGAATCATATTTTGTAATTCCCGAAACTAATTTCCAAAATTCCAAAATTGCCCTTAGCCTTGTCCCACACTTCCATGACTCTATTCTTTCATGCATAACTCCTATGTTCAACCAACTATCAAATTTGACCTTATATCTCAAGAATCCAATATAATTCAAGTTTTTCCAAACGTGTGAAAACACGGGATATAACATCCTCCCCTCCTTTAGAACATTCGTCCTCGAATGTAAAATTAATCTTATAGGGTTGGAAAATACTTTGGGGGAGTTTCTGATTATAGACAACACATAGGACAAACGATTGATATTGAAATAAATTTAAGCAGGGATTTAAGGTTACCTGTGGGCATAGGGAACAGATGAGGATATTTCTTCTTCATTTCCTCTTCGGCCTCCCATGTCATTTCCTCCCTATTATCGTTCCGCCACAGTACCTTAACAGAGGCTACATCTTTATTCCGGAGCCTCCTTACCTGACGATCTAAAATAGATACAGGCTGTTCCTCGTACGATAGTTGCTCCGTCACCTGAATATCATCCGCAGGAAATATTCTGGAAGGGTCACCAATGCATTTGCGGAGCATAGAGACATGGAATACCGGATGTACCGCTTCCAAATCAGATGGCAAATCTAACTCATAGGCGACATTTCCAACTTTCTGAACAATCTGATAAGGCCCAATATAACGCGGACTGAGCTTACCATTTCTGCCGAACGCATCACGCCTTTCATAGGCGATACCTTCAGAAATACCCAATCGCCTACCTGAAACTCCAACGGTCAGCGCCGTTTATCCGCGTATGACTTCTGTCGACTCTGGGCTGCTAACAGTCGCTCTCGAATAAGTTTCACCTTGTCCACGGCCTGCTGGACCATATCTGGGCCAATCAACTTTGTCTCACCAATATCAAACCAGCCAATCGGCGATCTGCATTTCCTACCATATAAAGCCTTGTACGGAGCCATCTGGATGCTGGAATGGTAACTATTATTATATGCGAACTCAAGCAATGGCAAGTGATCATCCCAGCTACCTCTGAAATCAATAACGCAGGCCCGCAACATATCCTCCAGCGTCTGTATAGTGCGCTCCGCCTGTCTGTCGCTCCGAGGATGAAAGGCTGTGCTCAGACTCACCTGAGTCCCTAGACCCTCCTGAAAAGATCTCCAGAAATGCGCCGTAAACTGGGCGCCTCTGTCAAAAATAATAGATAGAGGAACTCCGTGAAGCTTCACAATCTCCTTAATATAGAGCCTGGCATAATCCTCGGCGGAATAAGTAGTCCTGACGGGAAGAAAATGGGCTGATTTCGTCAGCCTATCAACGACGACCCAGATGGAATCATACTTCTGTGGAGTGTGAGGCAAACCTGTAATGAAGTCCATATTAATAACCTCCCACTTCCAAGTTGGGATTTCCATCTCCTGCAACAGTCCACCCGGCTTCTGATGCTCAATCTTGACCTGCTGACAATTAGGGCACTGGGCGACGAACTCTGCAATATCCCGCTTCATACCGTCCCACCAGTATAAGCATCGGAGATCATGATACATCTTTGTAGACCCAGGATGGACCGAATAGCGAGCATAATGTGCCTCGCTCATAACCTGCTGCCGAAGGCCGGCAATATCAGGTACGCACAACCTGCCTCTGTATAACAAAGTGCCGTCCGGTGAAAACTCGAACGGAGTCCTCTCCTTATCATAGGCTGTGTCCCTGTACCGAGCTAAGACAGGATCTTCGTATTGACGCCTTTTAATATCGTTCCTGATTGATGACTCAGAAACCCCTCGAACAGAAATCTGGGTATCTCCAGAATCGGCCAGGTGAACCCCGAGACTAGCCAACTGCTGAGTATCACGGGCTATCTCTCTCCTGTCTGGCTGTAGATCGGCCAAACTGCCCATAGACTTCCGACTGAGCGCATCTGCAACAACGTTAGCCTTACCCGGATGATACAAAATATCCACGTCATAATCTTTCAGGAGCTCCAGCCACCTCCGCTGCCGCAAATTAAGCTCTCTCTGTCTGAAAATATAATGGAGACTCTTATGATCAGTGTAGATATCCACATGAACGCCATATAAATAGTGTCTCCATATCTTCAGAGCATGAATCACCGCTGCGAGCTCCAGATCGTGGGTAGGATAATTCTTTTCATGCTTTTTGAGCTGCCGGGAAGCATACGCTATAACTCTGCCGTGCTGCATCAATACACAGCCTAACCCCATACCAGAAGCGTCACAATAAATAACATACCCGTCCGGTCCCTCTGGAAGAGTCAGAACTGGGGCTGAAGTCAGCTTCTCCTTCAGCAACTGGAACCTCCGTTCACAAGCGTCAGACCACTGGAACTTAGCTCCTTTCTGAGTCAGCCTTGTCAAAGGCGCTGAAATCGAAGCAAACTTCTCCACAAACCTCCTGTAATAACCTGCTAGCCCCAGGAAACTGCGTACCTCTGTGGGCGTCGTAGGTCTGGGCCAATTCTTCACGGCCTCAATCTTCTGTGTGTCCACCCGGACACCATCAGCTGCAATAATATGCCCCAAGAAAACCACTGAAGACAGCCAGAATTCACACTTAGAAAATTTTGCATATAATTTCTGATGCCGGAGTACCCCTAATACCAATCTCAGATAATCTGCGTGCTCTGCCTCAGACCGAGAATAAACAGGATATCATCAATGAATACAATTACAAACATATCCAAGAATGGCTTGAATACCTGGTTCATCAAATCCATGAATACTGCAGGGGTATTAGTAAGCCCAAAAGACATAACCCTGAACTCATAATGCCCATATCGGGTCCGAAAAGCTGTCTTAGGGATATCGACCTCTCGTACTCGTACCTGGTGGTAACCGGATCGAAGATCTATCTTCGAAAACCACTTAGCGCCCTACAGCTGATCAAACAAATCATCAATCCTGGGGAGGGGGTATTTATTCTTTATAGTTACCTTATTCAGCTGCCGATAATCAATACACATACGCAGCGACCCGTCCTTCTTACGCACAAATAATACCGGGGCTCCCTAAGGCGAAGTACTGGGTCTGATGAAGCCCTTATCTAACAAATCCTTCAGCTGCTCTTTCAACTCCTTTAATTCTCCAGGCGCCATTCTGTACGGAGGAATAGAGATAGGCTGAGTGTCTGGGAGTAAGTCAATAGAGAAGTCTATCTCCCGCTCTGGAGGAAGACCTGGAAGCTCGTCGGGGAAATCATCTGGAAACTCATTAACCACGGGGACTGACTGAAGTGTCGGCATCTCTGCTCCCAAGTCTTGCACCCGTACCAGATGATAGATATAACCCTTTCTGATCATTTTCTTCGCCTTAAGGTACGAAATAAACTTACCCTTCGGCGATGCTGTATTACCAGCCCATTCTATAACTGGCTCCCCGGGAAACTGGAAGCGAACCACCTTATTCTGGCAGTCAACATTAGCGTAACAGGAAGCTAGCCAATCCATACCCATAATAACATCAAATTCAGTCATATCTAACTCTACCAGATCTGCCTTAGTATCTCGGCTACATACAATCACAGAACAATCTTCATAAACCTGTTTCGCTACAATAAAGTCCCCTATCGGTGTGGCTACCTCAAATGGCTCTATAGGTTCAGACATAATACCAGTTTTACCAGCAACAAGGGGTGAAATATATGATAAAGTCGAACCTGGATCAATTAGTGCATACACAGACCGAGAGAAGACCAATAAAGTACCTGTAACGACATTAGGAGATGCCTCCTGATCCTGGCGGCTGGCTAAAGCATAAATGCGGTTCGAAGGACCGCTAATACCAGAAGCTCCACCACGGCCTCTGCCGCGACCCGCTGGTGCTGGAAAACCCTGCCCCGTAGGGCGCATAGCCACTGACGAAGATGAAGACCCAGCGGCTGATCCGGTAGGCTGCGCTGCACCACCCGCACTACCCTTATACGGGCAATCTCTCACAGAATGGCCCTGACGACCACAAGAAAAGCATGCACCGGTGGCTCTGTAGCACTCTCCTGGATGATATCTGCCACAAAGAGAACACTGAACCCTGGGTGGCCTCATCTGACCAGAACCCCTATCTGTCCGCGAACCTGAAGCCCTGGAGCTCTGGCCCGCTCCTGAATACCCTGGGCTATCGAACCTACGACCTGTAGGCTTGGGAGGCGCGCTCTGCGCCGGCTGAGATGAAAATCTGCTAGGCTGCTGCGGCTGTTGGGGCTGTCTGCCCCGAAAATCTCCAGATGACCTGGCCCTCTTGGGCTGTCTCCGATCCTGGCCCCTGTCAGGCTGGTGTCCTCCTCTGCCCCGATCCTCCATGCCCTAGGCATGGGCCTGAATACGGGCAATGTCCATACCGGGCTGAGTAGCCAATACTAAGCAGCTATCAACAAAATACCGATCCAGCCCCATAATATATCTGTGCATCCGGTCCGCCATAGTAGTCACCACAGCAGGTGCATATCGGGCCAAGGAATCAAACTCTAAACTATAGTCCCGAACACTGCGGCCCTTCTGCCTCAATAATAAGAATCTATTAGATCTGGCTCGTCGCAACTCTGGGGGCAGAAAATGTCCAAGAAATGCCTGAGAAAAATCGCCCCGAACTGCTGGAGGAGCGCTGTCCCCTCGGGATAGCTCCCATGACTCGTACCAGTTTGCCGCCACATCATATAACCGGTACGAAGCTAACGCGACTGACTCTGTCTCGGAAGCATTAATCAAATCTAGAGTGCGTCGCATCTTCCTGATAAACTCCTCAGGATCCTCCTCGGGCTTTGTCCCGAAGAACTCTGGAGGACTACAAGTCAAAAACTCACGGGCTCTCGAACTATCACGTCTGACTGCCCGGTCACCTCCCAGTCCATGCCCCTGAACCTGCCCTGCCACAAGTCTAGTCAGTAACTGGACTGCCTCCCTCATAGACTGATCCTCAGTGCCTGGCCGTGGAGCTGGAGGCTCAGGTTCTGGAACTGCGGGAGCTGGCGGTGGAGCCGCCCCCCGATCTGCCGCTGCGGCCGCCCCAATCTCCTCCACGAGTGGCGGTCTAGAAGAACCCTCTGTCTGGGGCAAAGTCTCCGGAGCAATATGTGGCTGGGCCCTGGTAATCCTCTGGACCCGGCTAGTCTCTCCCAAGGCTGCTGACTTGGCCTTTTGGGCCGCTGTTGCCTTTTTTGGAGGCATATCTGCAAATATAGCCACTCGTTAGGGAGGGGTCATCCTGATAACACAGCTCTATCGCACGATCTAAGACAGAAAGAAAGGTAGTATCCTAAATGCCCTGTAGCCTCCTGTTTATAGGTGTGGTGCACAACACACCGATAAACAAGACTCTACTAGACACGGTCTGTGGACAATCCGAGGACGAACCGCTCTGATACCACTTTTGTCACGACCCAACCCCGTGGGCCGCGACCAGTGCCCTAGCTGGGCACCTATACGTACCCGATACCCAAATTAGCATATTAACAAAATAATATAATAATAATATTAGTGGACGCTACAGAATTTAGCATAAAAAGCAGACTTGGCACACATAGGCCGATAAGGCCATCATAGAACAAAGTATCCCAAACATATGTACAGAAACCACACAGATATATCCACAGACCTCTACAGAACATATCATAATCATAAGACGGGACAGAGCCCCGTCATAC
The DNA here is from genome assembly GCF_019175385.1 of Lycium barbarum. Taxonomy (NCBI): domain Eukaryota; kingdom Viridiplantae; phylum Streptophyta; class Magnoliopsida; order Solanales; family Solanaceae; genus Lycium; species Lycium barbarum. The sequence continues at coordinate 25,334,423 of NC_083348.1, forward strand.
CCAGAACAATGTACATATCGAGATAGCAGTGACAGACTGTACCAAAAAGTGGGCTCTGAAGAAGAGAGCGCCCCAAAATAGCAGAAGTGGGATCCTAAACAGATGGATCAGCGAACCTGTCGTCTGTACCTGCGCGGCATGAAAACGCAGCCCCCCGAAGAAAAGGGGTCAGTACGAAATATGTACTGAATATGTAAAGCGGAATCACAGAAGTCAAATCATAATGATTTCAGAAAAATGAGTACAAAATCCAGAGTGTCAAATGCATATTTCCAAAACAGACAGAATGTGTACAGAAACATATGTCATATCATATCCGGTCCCTGCCACGGGACTCAGCAGACAGAACGTGGCCACCCTCCCGACGCTGGTGCCACAATACAGAGGAATCAGAAAAAGGGGCGTGGCCCCGTATCATAAAATGTCATATCAAAATGGCCATAACAGATCAGATCAGAATAGGCGGACATGGCACATCATACTCCACAGACCCATGTACGCGTATACCTGCCCCCTCACATCGGGACGCGGTGAACAATGCAGAGAATCACGCTTGACAACATATCCTGGCCCGGGCTCAGTGTGGGAAACATTTGGACATCCACGAATGGAGTAGTGAGAAACTAATGCAATTTAAAAATATCATAATGTTTTCAAAGACTCGATGAAGCGTATCAAAGCCAAACAAATCCAATGGAGTCGGACGGGATCATAATAAATGCATTTCGGATATCAAAATAAATTACAGAAATATAACCTTCCCGAAGTCATTCCGAGTGTCAAAATAATTTATAAGATTTAGTAGAATATTTAAAACAATATTCGTTAGGCGATTAGTAGGGTAATCAAAACATTTCTTTCAAAAATCGCTTAAAAAGGAAGCTTTAGCACATTAAGGGCAAAACCGGGAATAGTGGGCCCGCCTCGGGACAAATAAGGCGAAGGGCTCAAATTATGCCCTCTAAGCTTATGGTATCACCTAAGAAGGTTCTACAAGAATTCTATGACTTTCCAAGTAATTTGGAGCAAAGTTGCATTATTTCAAGAAAAGTGTACCAAAGTAGTTCAATTCTACTAAAGGAAAACCTGAAATTTTCCCTTGCGGATTCCGAGGGCCAAGAGGTCCTTCGAGGCCCGGATCCGACCCTAACACACTAAGGGCATGCCAAGGGAAGAATTGGGGTTGCTTTACATACCTTTCACGCTCCTTACGCCTTTCCAAACTCACTTCCCGTTTCGTCGAAAAACTGCAATTGGTCAAGTTTACCAATTGTAAGCTATGAATACCGAAGTTTCAACTTAAGGCATAATTGTCTACCGAAATTTCGGCAGCACTTCCCCTATACATATAGCACCCCGAGAATTCAACTCGGCTATAAATCATCAACAACAACCCAAACGACAACATCAATATCAACAATGAATCATTAAAAACACAAATATCCTTCAACTAGTCATTTTTCTCACAAGTTGACATAACCTTCATTCTAACCCAAACCTTCACTAATATCAATAATTTCACATTCAACAACAATCAAGATCATCACCATATAGTTCTAGAAACATTTCATATCGTTTTCCTCAAGTTATACACTCGATATACATAATATACAACTTTCCGTCCAAGTCATAACTTATGCAAAACATCAAATCTTTGGCATACAACTTCATAACAAGTTTCCAACTTCCAAATTCATCAATGATCATCATAATTCACAACCAAACAACTTCAGTTCCTTAATGACGGAAAATCATACTAAAACGACATAAGTTTCTACATTCCAATTCAATACAAACTTATATCATTCTAACTTCATTTACATTACAAACATCACAACAACACTCTAACACACTAAACAACTTAATTCATTTCTATCCCAAATCAAGCACACCCTACGGCCATATGCTTATTTTTCCATATCAACTAAATTCATCCAACTTTCAATTCCCATATGCATTTCATCACAATCACAACTAGAATGTAACATAAATTCAACACATTATCACCACACAACCCCACACACACCCACGGCTACAAGCCATATTCCAAACCCACTTTGCAAACTTCCATTTTTCCATACAATCAACACAGTTCTATATACTACAACACAATCAAAACTTCATAACACAATAAAAAGGTAGAAATTCTTACCTTTTCCTCAAGTCTTCTTCACTTGGAGATAAGATCACTTTGGTGATTCTAATGCTTCCCACTCCAAAACAACTATACCAAGTTACAAAGGAACCTTGACTTAGTAGGAAATCAACAAGAAATAAATTTTTGAAGCAAGATTTTTGCTAGCCAAATTTCCATGGCAAACCCGAAACCTCCCTCTCTCTAGCTCTTGTTCTTGATTTTTTTGTTCGATGCTTATCCTAAGTGTTCATTTTCTAGATATATTATTGAAGTGCTTGGTCACATGACCAAGCACATGACCAACTAAAATGGGCTTGGATCAAGGCCTTAAGTGGCCGGCCAAGGTCCCTAATTTGGGCCTCAATTTCAATTCAATTTTTGAGCCCAATAGCTTATGAATCATATTTTATAATTTCCGAAACTAATTTCCAAAATTCCAAAATTGCCCTTAGCCTTGTCCCACACTTCCATGACTCTATTCTTTCATGCATAACTCCTATGTTCAACCAACTATCAAATTTGACCTTATATCTCAAGAATCCAATATAATTCAAGTTTTTCCAAACGTGTGAAAACACGGGATATAACAATTTTAGCATACTACAACACATATAAACCATGTATAACACATAAAATAAGATTGAAATTCACCTTTCTTCTTCAACCTCTCACTTGACTACAAGTTGGCAACTTGAATGATTATGAATCTTTCTTGCTCCAACAACAACTCCACCTTGTTATGCACCCTCTACTTGGTAGAAAATGATTTTTAAAAGAATTTTATCAATTTTCCTTGGAATTTCTTGCTATGGCCGAATGGCTTTAGGTTTTTGCTCTTTCTTTCTCTTGTTCTTAGCTTCTTGAAGACTCTAGAAAATTTTGTGATAAAGATGACTTAGTCATCTATTTAATACCATGAATTAATTAATCATGGGCCTAACCCATGTACATGGCCGGTTGGGCCTTCAAATTTCCACAAAAAAAATCTTTCAAGCCCACTTTGTATTTTGGCTAGTTCTTGTAATTCATGAAAACAATTTTTCCGAATTCCAAATTTACCCTTCGCCTTCTTCCATATTCCCACGAGTCATATTGCGAATTTCCCTTTATGCCCTTGACCTTCGTCATTAATTCCACTTCTAAATTTTTCATAAGCAACTCACATGTCAAACAAAATAAAATATGGCCTTGCTTGTCGTCTTCCCGCGATTGTCTTGAATTATACGATTATACGAATTGCGGGATATAACACACATACTCGTGTAAATATTGAAATAGGATATGTGATAGGAGAACTAAGAGCAAATTTGAGTAAAGAGGCAATGGGAGAGTTTGAATCAAAAATAGAGAAACGACACGAGATAATATGCCTAATGCATTGCCAGTTAAGGGTAAGGAAAATTACCAAATGATCTAACCGAGACAATCAGAACAAGCGGGTTACTGGTTACTGGATGACAGTAAGTTGTAATATGAGGGAACCCTAGCGCTATTTGATAGCCAACCCTAAAGATCGAGATCAAGAAGTAAAAGCAAGTAATAATTAAAGACCTTTAAAAGAAAGTCAGAAAGTGACACATGATGCTGAGGATTCCAGAATACGGACTGTAACAGCGGAGTAAAGCAAGGATATTGGAGTACAAAAATATTATCCTCTGGGAAATTTCGTTTTACTCGTAAAACCTGCGAAGGGTCTACAGGTTACCAGAGGCATGCGATAATCCAGGGATATTAAAGTCTAATGAACCGACAAGGGACGACTTCACTCTATAAAAATCACATTTGAAGAGTCGAGCCATGACTACGTGTACCATGAATACAAGTCCGAATCAATCGATGACAGTACAACTGAACAGTATGCAGATAAGAGAGACAGTAACACTTCAGCAGAACGGCTCGAAATACAGCTGATAACCAACTGTGAAACAAAGAGAAGAGTAAAGGCAATGACGTGGAATAATTACCTCGAGAAGCAACAGAAGGAGGAAATATTACTGGAATGACTGTGTAGAGGCCTGGAATGCGTTATAACGAATTATAGCGAATCGACCAGTGGAAGAGGTACGTGAAGGGCATAATTAAATAAGAGGACACTTGAGAAAGTATTGGAAATTCAGGATCAGTTTAACATTCGAGGACGAATTTTCTAAAGGGGGGAAGGATGTTATACCCCGTATATTTATACGTCGAATGTTTCACAAGTAAATCGACTCAAGTTAAAGGCGGAGTTATTTTCGGACACGAAATAGAAATCTTTAATTTTCAATTTTAATTAAAACATAAATTGTTTATAAATTTTATTTAGTGTAAAAATATTATTGGGGATTAGGAACTAATTAATTATGATTAGATTATTAAGTAAAGGATTAGTGATTAATTAATTAATTTAATTATAATAAGTGGGACCCACCCAAAAAATAAAAAATAAAAGAAAGAAAGATAACACTTCATGAAAATAATTTTGGTGAGTCATTTAGTGGGGAGTACGTGTCACTCCATGAAGAAACACATATAAACATTTGTCTAAGGAACAATTCACATTTAGATTGCATTTTTACAAAGAAAAGCAAAGTTAAAAAAAAGTATAACTTCCATGGCTGCTCTCGGCCAGCCATGGTTGATGAGCAAAATAAATTTTGTTTCTTAATCTATCAAGTTCCAAGTGATATACAAGTTCAAGGAGGTGATAGCAACAATGGATATTGAATTGAGGAAGAAGAAATTGCGAAATTGGAGCAATTAAGAGTAGAAATTCCTCCGAGAAAATTAAGGTAAGATTTTCTTGTTTTATGGTGTAATTGTGTTAATAGTGTTGTTATAGAATTATTAAAATTGGATTGGACGAAATTGGAATTAAGAAAATGCATGAAATCGATGTTATAGGGAATTGTGGGTTGAAATGGATTTAGAAAGGTTGTTGGGTTGTTAGAATTGTTATGGGAAGAATTGTGAGAATTATATATATATATTTCTATTGTTGGTATTTCTGTGTTAACAGGAGAATAATTGGAAATTCGGGTTAGGCGAATATATAGGGGAAATGCTGCCTGATTTTCGTTAAATCCTTAATAATGAAAAACCCTAAACGAGAATGTATAAGTTAAAGAATAAGTTCTATAAGCGATGGGCTACGGATTTAGGAACTAGAAAGTATAGTTACTAACGATAACGCTACTGTGACGTTAAATAGGCTAAAGGGGGCGACAAAGCGAACGGATTTGCGAATAGTCGTTAAACAGGTATGTAAAGCTAACCCTTCTTTCTTTTTGGCATGATATTTATGAAACAAATAGACGACGTTTATATGATTCCAAAGAAGTTACTATTCTTAGAGCCACTAGGATGGCTAATGTTCTTGATTTCTAGAAGCTATTTCATTATTTCTTGATACGTGTCCATGATTCCCGAAGGGTACTTGATATGATTATTGTCTTGATTATCAAATGATGGTTCATTTTGATTATTCTATTGAGTCTCAGATATGACTTAGTGTCACGACCCAAACCCCGTGGGCCGCGACTGGTACCCTAACTGGATACCCATACGTACCTATCTGATCGAATTCGAATCATACAGATTTTTTTTTTTCGTTTCAAAACAGAAGTACGGAAATAGGCCGATACAAATACGGCACGCGCGCAACCATACGTATATATACATATATACCTGAACATACAAACATTTACAAGTAAGCCGATAAGGCTAACATACAGACGAAACCCGTAACCCACACATCTATCTACAGGCCTCTACAGACATACAAAATCATATGGCGGGACAGGGCCCCGCCGTACCCAGAATATACACACATACGGAGTACACAGAAGACAGAAAATATATACCAAAAGATATGCTCCGGGTCAAAGGAGCTCTTCAAAAAGCAGAGTCGGAAACCTACGCGGGCGGCGTATCACCTAGTGCGTCTGTACCTGCGGGCATGTAGCGCAGCCCCCGAAGAACGGGGGTCAGTACGGAAAATGTACCGAGTATGTAAAGCAGAAACGTAACAGATATAAACATAGTCCGAACTAGAGTCACAGAAATATAACGGGCAAAATCATAAGTCAAACTAACGGACAGAGTTATGATCCAGACAGACATACAGAATCGTGTTACACACAAATGAACAGAATTATAGTTCGGACAGACAGACGGAATCATAATACGGACAGACGAGCAGAATCTGAATCCATACGGACATACAGAAGCAGAAGCCATACGGACATACATAAATAGTCGTAACACAGACGGACAGACAGTAGTATGACGGACAGAATTATGCATGCAGAGTAGCACAGAGTCATACAAAATCATACAAAGGCGTGTGCTTTATAAATACAGATGGCACACGCATATATTCATACAGATCCCGGCCCTGTCTGGGGGCGCGGTAACAGAACCCGGCCCTCTTAGTACGGGACGCGGTGGACAGACAGAATCAAATCAGATCATATGCCATCCTGGCCGCCATCCCCATACAAAGATCATACAGACATACAGATCCCGGCCCGTACGCCGAGGGACGCGGTGAACAATGCAAAGAATTATGCACGATAACAGAACCTGGCCCGGGTCGCAGTGAAAGAATGCATTGAGACAGACACGAATCGATAAATGAGAAACCACCTACCTACAGACTCAACATACAGACTCGATCAAATTGAAGGGTGCCAAACGGCGAGCCAAAATCAGAATATCCAGATAGTATGCATAGTACGCGCCTATATCCTAGTTGGGAAGGCACGACAGATTATTATCAGAATGGGATTCTCAACTGTTCAGAAATCATATTGTATAAATTACACAAAAATAGCCATAATATACATAAAACAATAGTTCAGAAGTTTTTGGAGAACATCGGACCAAAACAGATGTATTTTAAAATCGTACCGGGAGTATCGGGCCTTGTGGGCCCACCTCGGACCCACCCGAGACTACATACGTAAATTATTGATAATTGACCTTATGAGGTCACCCATACTCATTCGGAAGTGTTCCGACTCCGTTTGGGGAAATTTTTATGCAAAATCTCACTTTAAGGACAATTTGTAAGAAAATAGGTTCAATTGAATTGAAGGAATTGGAGCGGTTTTCCGTCTCGAATTCCGGGGAACGGAGTCGGACTTAAGGCTCGCGGCCGAGCCTACCACATCCAGAACATGCCTAGGAACGTAGAGAAGTGCTTCACATACCTCGATGGCGCCTTATGCTCGCTCGGCGTCAATCCAAATTTCGTCCAAAATCTGGAAATGGTCAAGTTTACCATTTGGTTAGTTTCATTCTTTCAATACTCTAGCTTTACACATAATTGCCTACCGAAATTTCGGCAGCATTTCCTCTGTATATACGACATCCCCGAGACTTAGCTCGGCTCAACTTAGCAACACAACAACCCAGAGGAGACATCCAAACAACAACAAACATCAATAAACACTAAATCATACGCTATGGCATTATTAGCCACCCTTCGACACGACGAATCATCTTTCGTTTCAAGCTTACATTTCCAACCAAAACTTATTATTTTCATATCCATTATCCATCAAAATCATTACGACACACATCGGAGGAATCCATAACATGTTCACATAATATTCACAAGATATTCATAAAATTCACAAACATTCAACTTTCCATCAAGTCACTACTTTTCCAATCCCTTCCTAACTTTCAACATGCAAACTCATCAACACATTTTTATATTCCAAGTTCATTGTCATAAGCATAATTTGCCTCTTAACACTTTCATTTTCACTTATACACAAATCATAACAAAGTTCAATAATTTCCTTCAACAACTTAATAACCAATCTTCCATAACAACACAATTAACATGCTAACAAGATTCAATTCACCTTCCAACACCAACACACACCACACGGCCACATGCTATATTTTCCAAATTTCACTAGTTCATTCCACTTTCATTTCTAATACAATTTCCACCATACTACAACTAACTTACACAAGAATTCAAACCATTAAAATCATGCAATAACCATATATGCATTCGGCCACACACCCCAATTTCCAACACACCAAATTTCCATATTTTTCATTCATTCACACATACTACAACATGCATACATCATTTTTAACACAACAAGAGCATGAAATCCTTACCTTTCTTCAAGTTCTTCACTTGGAGGATGAAATTGTTTTCTTGCCACAATCTTTATATCAACTTGTAGAGAATCTTGTTCTTAGCAATAATCTCTCAAGAGATGAACCTTCTAAACCAAAGGATTGGCTCAAAAAAAAAATTCTTTCTTTTCTTTCTTTTCCTCTCCAAACCCGAAATGCTCCCCTTTTTTTTTTGTTCTTCACTCTTTGTTTTTCTTGAAGGTTCTCTCAATCTTATCCTACTTATACAATATTATATTCATAATAAAAATATTTTATGGGTTTGGACCCCTTTGTGGCCGGTTGGGCCTCCCATATTGGGCCTTAGTCTAAGAATTTTTGGAGCCCAAAATGGTTGGTTACATATTATAATTCATGGGCAAATTTCCAAAATTCCAAAATTCCAATTTTGCCCTTGGCCACCTTTCGTAATTCCACACCAAGGTATTCATAACTTACACATTCATGCCAAGTAAGGTCCAATTGTGGCCTTATTCATCACAAGTCATTTTATCTTGAATTTTCCGAATGAACAAAAATGTCGGATGTAACATCCTCCCCCCTTTAGAACATTCGTCCTCGAATGTTAAATTGACCTTATGGGGCGCCATACTACTCCGGGAGGGTTCTCTTTATAGTCGTCCTTTGCTGACTTTCCGATATGGCTTCTTTACCAACATATGGGGTAATTTTTTTTCACATCACAGATTCAGATGCCTTCATAATATATCTTCTCGTACCCCACGCAATCGTCGAACCATAAGCTATATTCTTGTAACTGACGAACGCTTTCCAGACGTCATAGTCCGTATCATTTCTTGTTACACTCCGGAGATTTCTACCACATCAATATAATCCCACTTCATACCAGACACTTCTTACCAACAGATTCAGGACTGGAACCGGACGCGTAGAAGCATATCGGACGGATTCGTAATCGGAAGCAGACATGCCAAACTATGGCGGATAGATTCATAATCAAAAGAAGAGATACAGAAGTATGTCAGACAGATCTGAGATCAGAGTCAGATGTATAAAAAGGTATCAGACGGATTTCAAAATCGGAATCAGGCTTACAGAAATGTATCATACAGAGTCACACTTAGAATCAGACATGCGGAGATGTATCAGACAGATGCGTGACCAAAATTAGACGTACGGAGGCACACCAGACGGATTTATATCCAGAGTCAGACATACAGAGGTGTGTCAGACAGATTCGTAATCAGGGTTAATCGTACAGAGACATGTCAGACAGGAACGTATTCAGAATCAATCATACAAATCGTCTTGGGTGTCGCTGATCGACTTTTTTTCAATGTTTCTGCTTACTCGCTCTACTTATCTCTCTCCTTCCCTACTATCCATACTCTCTTTCCTTTTACAACCATCGCCACACCAGACTAACTTATGATGTAATTGGGCTTTTTCTATCCCCGGACAACATTCGGGTCGTCGCTGACTGTTATCCAGATTCGCTAAGTTTTCCGAGTGGTATCGCACCTTTCCTTTTTGCCCATTTAACCCGCGTCGGTCTGTGTGGTATCTGTAAAGGCGCTAATTACTCCATACATTCTCTTTTCCTTTAGATTACCCCAAGTTTTCATTTATATCGGTCATACCTACACTTGAGCAAAACTTTGCATTACTTCCCAGGGGGTCACCCATCCCAGAATTGCTATGGCCTGAGCACGCTTAACTCCGAAACTTTCATGCATTTCGACACGTTAGGGCTAATATAATTTCGTCGATTGCCCCTCACGACCTTTGTCACGTAATTTTAGAGTAAATCGGGGTCTTCGCAGATTTTCTGAAAAATTTTGGTAGCGGGTCCCACCCCAGCTAAGTCATACCATTACCATATTGCTTTTCTGAATCTCGGTATCCACCAAATTAACATTTATCTTACTATTTCCAATACCCAGAAGTATAAGATCACGTAATTCAGCAAAATACAAACTTATCCATACATACATTACTCAAAAAGGATTGGCTGGCGTACCTGGGCGTGCACTCGAAGACGCTCCTGGGTCCTGCCGGCCGGTTAAAGCAAACACGCGGTTCGAAGGACCGCTGTAACCAGAAGCTGCACCACGTCCTCTGCCACGACCCGCTGGCGCTGGTGCGGGTGCTGGTGCTGGTGCTCCTCGCCCCGCAGGGCGCATGGCCGCTGAAGGAGAAGATGAGCCTGCAACGGACCCAGCAGGCCGGGCTGAACCCGAACTGCCCTTAAGTGGGCACTCTCTGACTCGATGGTCTGGGCTCCCACAAAAATAACAAGCGCCCGTAGCGCGGTAACACTCCCCCGGGTGGGGCCTCCCACAATAAGAACACGGGGGTATGGGTGGCCTCGACTGACCGGGACCTCTGGAGCTCTGTCCTGCGAACTGTGGGGGCGTACTGTAGGCTGGCTGGGACGAATACCTATTTCTCTACCGCTGGGAAGGCTCGCTCTGAAATCCCTCTGAATACCCAGCCGATCTGGCTCTCTTAGGCTGGCCCCTGTCGTAACCCCTATCAGGCCGACGTTCCCTACGTCGGTCCTCCATGCCCTGGGCGTGTGCCTGTACCCGGGCTACATGCATCCCTGGCTGAGCAGCCACAGCCAAACAACCATCAATCAGATAAGAGTCCAGTCCCATCACATACCTGTGCACCCTGTCGGCCATCTCAGCTACTATGGTGGGTGCATACCTAGCCAGTGAATCGAACTCTAGGCTGTACTCGCGAACACTTCTACCATTCTGTCTCAAGTTCAAGAACCGATCGACCCTAGCTCTTCGTAGCTCTGGTGGTAGAAAATGGTCAAGAAAGGCCTTAGTAAATTCGGCCCATACCGCTGGGAGCGCGTCGTCGCCCCTGGAGAGCTGCCAAGACTCATACCAATTTGCTGCCACCTCATACAATCGATACGAAGCCAACTCCACAGACTCAGTCGGCGAAGCTTTAATAAATCGCAGTGTGCTCTCCATCTTTCTAATGAACTCCTGGGGGTCTTCCTCAGACTTGGTCCCGGAGAATTCTGGAGGACCACACGTCAGAAACTCGCGAGCCCTGGAGCTCTCATACCTGTCCGTACGACCACCCCCAAATCCATGCCTGCGAACCTGCTCCGCCATTAATGTGGTCAATAGCTGAACCGCATCTCGCATGGCCCTACCCTCCGCCCCTACCTGTGGAGCTGGAGGCTCGGGCACTGGAACCTCAGGAGCTTGCGGTGAAGCCGTCTCCCGATTAGCAGCTCCTGCTGCTCTGATGTCCTCCCGCAAGGGGGGTGTAACAGACCCAGACGACGGGGGCACATCCTCAAGTGCAGGCTGTACACTGGCCCTGGTAACCCTCGGGGCCTGGCTGGTCTCTCCTGCCTCAATCCTCGCCTTGCCCTTCTGGGCAGCTGTTGCCTTCCTCGGAGGCATCACTGAAACATAACAGATCGTTAGGAAAGGATCATCCTACTAATACAGTTCTATCGCACGATCTAAGAATCCAAAGAAGGGTAACATCCTAAATGCCCTGTAGCTTCCTGTTTATAGATGTGGTGCACAACACATCGATAAACAAGACTCTACTAGACACGGCCTGTAGACATACCGAGGACTAACCGCTCTGATACCACTTTTTTCACGACCCAAACCCCGTGGGCCGCGACTGGTACCCTAACTGGATACCCATACGTACCTATCTGATCGAATTCGAATCATACAGATTTTTTTTTTTCGTTTCAAAACAGAAGTACGGAAATAGGCCGATACAAATACGGCACGCGCGCAACCATACGTATATATACATATATACCTGAACATACAGACATTTACAAGTAAGCCGATAAGGCTAACATACAGACGAAACCCGTAACCCACACATCTATCTACAGGCCTCTACAGACATACAAAATCATATGGCGGGACAGGGCCCCGCCGTACCCAGAATATACACACATACGGAGTACACAGAAGACAGAAAATATATACCAAAAGATATGCTCCGGGTCAAAGGAGCTCTTCAAAAAGCAGAGTCGGAAACCTACGCGGGCGGCGTATCACCTGGTGCGTCTGTACCTGCGGGCATGTAGCGCAGCCCCCGAAGAACGGGGGTCAGTACGGAAAATGTACCGAGTATGTAAAGCAGAAACGTAACAGATATAAACATAGTCCGAACTAGAGTCACAGAAATATAACGGGCAAAATCATAAGTCAAACTAACGGACAGAGTTATGATCCAGACAGACATACAGAATCGTGTTACACACAAATGAACAGAATTATAGTTCGGACAGACAGATGGAATCATAATACGGACAGACGAGCAGAATCTGAATCCATACGGACATACAGAAGCAGAAGCCATACGGACATACAGAAATAGTCGTAACACAGACGGACAGACAGTAGTATGACGGACAGAATTATGCATGCAGAGTAGCACAGAGTCATACAAAATCATACAAAGGCGTGTGCTTTATAAATACAGATGGCACACGCATATATTCATACAGATCCCGGCCCTGTCTGGGGGCGCGGTAACAGAACCCGACCCTCTTAGTACGGGACGCGGTGGACAGACAGAATCAAATCAGATCATATGCCATCCTGGCCGCCATCCCCATACACAGATCATACAGACATATAGATCCCGGCCCGTACGCCGAGGGACGCGGTGAACAATGCAAAGAATTATGCACGATAACAGAACCTGGCCCGGGTCGCAGTGAAAGAATGCATTGAGACAGACACGAATCGATAAATGAGAAACCACCTACCTACAGACTCAACATACAGACTCGATCAAATTGAAGGGTGCCAAACGGCGAGCCAAAATCAGAATATCCAGATAGTATGCATAGTACGTGCCTATATCCTAGTTGGGAAGGCACGACAGATTATTATCAGAATGGGATTCTCAACTGTTCAGAAATCATATTGTATAAATTACACAAAAATAGCCATAATATACATAAAACAATAGTTCAGAAGTTTTTGGAGAACATCGGACCAAAACAGATGTATTTTAAAATCGTACCGGGAGTATCGGGCCTTGTGGGCCCACCTCGGACCCACCCGAGACTACATACGTAAATTATTGATAATTGACCTTATGAGGTCACCCATACTCATTCGGAAGTGTTCCGACTCCGTTTGGGGAAATTTTTGTGCAAAATCTCACTTTAAGGACAATTTGTAAGAAAATAGGTTCAATTGAATTGAAGGAATTGGAGCGGTTTTCCGTCTCGAATTCCGGGGAACGGAGTCGGACTTAAGGCTCGCGGCCGAGCCTACCACATCCAGAACATGCCTAGGAACGTAGAGAAGTGCTTCACATACCTCGATGGCGCCTTATGCTCGCTCGGCGTCAATCCAAATTTCGTCCAAAATCTGGAAATGGTCAAGTTTACCATTTGGTTAGTTTCATTCTTTCAATACTCTAGCTTTACACATAATTGTCTACCGAAATTTCGGCAGCATTTCCTCTGTATATACGACATCCCCGAGACTTAGCTCGGCTCAACTTAGCAACACAACAACCCAGAGGAGACATCCAAACAACAACAAACATCAATAAACACTAAATCATACGCTATGGCATTATTAGCCACCCTTCGACACGACGAATCATCTTTCGTTTCAAGCTTACATTTCCAACCAAAACTTATTATTTTCATATCCATTATCCATCAAAATCATTACGACACACATCGGAGGAATCCATAACATGTTCACATAATATTCACAAGATATTCATAAAATTCACAAACATTCAACTTTCCATCAAGTCACTACTTTTCCAATCCCTTCCTAACTTTCAACATGCAAACTCATCAACACATTTTTATATTCCAAGTTCATTGTCATAAGCATAATTTGCCTCTTAACACTTTCATTTTCACTTATACACAAATCATAACAAAGTTCAATAATTTCCTTCAACAACTTAATAACCAATCTTCCATAACAACACAATTAACATGCTAACAAGATTCAATTCACCTTCCAACACCAACACACACCACACGGCCACATGCTATATTTTCCAAATTTCACTAGTTCATTCCACTTTCATTTCTAATACAATTTCCACCATACTACAACTAACTTACACAAGAATTCAAACCATTAAAATCATGCAATAACCATATATGCATTCGGCCACACACCCCAATTTCCAACACACCAAATTTCCATAATTTTCATTCATTCACACATACTACAACATGCATACATCATTTTTAACACAACAAGAGCATGAAATCCTTACCTTTCTTCAAGTTCTTCACTTGGAGGATGAAATTGTTTTCTTGCCACAATCTTTATATCAACTTGTAGAGAATCTTGTTCTTAGCAATAATCTCTCAAGAGATGAACCTTCTAAACCAAAGGATTGGCTCAAAAAAAAATTTCTTTCTTTTCTTTCTTTTCCTCTCCAAACCCGAAATGCTCCCTTTTTTTTTTTGTTCTTCACTCTTTGTTTTTCTTGAAGGTTCTCTCAATCTTATCCTACTTATACAATATTATATGCATAATAAAAATATTTTATGGGTTTGGACCCCTTTGTGGCCGGTTGGGCCTCCCATATTGGGCCTTAGTCTAAGAATTTTTGGAGCCCAAAATAGTTGGTTACATATTATAATTCATGGGCAAATTTCCAAAATTCCAATTTTGCCCTTGGCCACCTTTCGTAATTCCACACCAAGGTATTCATAACTTACACATTCATGCCAAGTAAGGTCCAATTGTGGCCTTATTCATCACAAGTCATTTTATCTTGAATTTTCCGAATGAACAAAAATGTCGGATGTAACACTTAGTTTGCAAATGGTTTCTCACTACTCTGCTCGTGCATGCCTCAATATGTCTTTCACCGAGTCCCGGGCCGGGTATGTTATCGTGCACAGTTTCACTACATTGTTCACCGAGTCCCTCACAAGAGGGCCGGGTACGGTATATATATATATATGATGATATGATGATATGATGATATGATGATATGTTATGGCGGCCAGGAGGGCATATGATGACTTTATTCACCGAGTCCCTCACTGGAGGGCCGGGTACGGTATGTATGTATATGGTGATGATATGATTATGTCACCGAGTCCCATAATGGGCCGGGTATGATATATGATATTGACATGCATGATTTATGTTTCAAAGGCAAGTGTTTTGGTATTCTGGACATTGTACTTGTTTTCTGTACTCCTTATTTCAGTTATGATCCTTTTTACTGTATTTCATGCTTTATATACTCAGTACATATTCCGTACTGACCCTCTTGCTTCGGGGGGCTGCGTTTCATGCCCGCAGGTACAGATAGTCGGTTTGGTGTCTCTTCAGCATAGGACTTCTATTCAGTTGTCTTGGAGAGCTCCGTTGTTCCGGAGTTTAGACTTTTGGTACAGATCTTATGATATATATGTAGGTTTATCCAGGGGTACGACGGGGCCTTGTTCCGTCATATTTCGTCATTCGTACTCTTAGAGGTCTGTAGACATATGTGTGGGTTGTGTATGAGTTCTGTTCAGCTGTGTCTATATGATGTGCTATGGTATGATGTTCGTCTATAGTGGCAGCCTTGTCGGCTCGTATATGATATTGATATGTGATGGCAGCCTTGTCGGCTTGCGTATTATTTCATGATAGATTAGTTGTGACTCCTCAGGAGACAGTTGATCTGGAAATATATATATATATATATATATATATATATATATATATATATATATATATATATATATATATGAAGATGTTATGAACTTTAGAGTTCCTTTATAAGTTTCCGTATTGTCATAGTTTCATTTTGATGTTATATGTAACAGGTTGGTATACGGGTGCTCAGTTCGGGCACCAGTCACGGCCTACGGGGTTGGGTCGTGACATTACGACTCAATTTACGGGTCGTATTTCAAGTCATTTTTAACCATTTAAGTCTTTGGCAGAAAGTTGAAGTTTTGTAAGTTGAAATAAGACATGGTAGTTTACGGGCCGTACACCACTTTACGGTCCGTATTTCATTTTACGATCGACTGGGCCAAAGTGCAAATCTGAACTTTCACGTCTTCAAAACCTATAATTAGTCATTGTAGAGCATAACCTATCTCTTATTCTCATTGCCTTTGAAATCTTACTTAGGGTCGTCAAACGTCATTCCCTTCTGATTAAAACATCGTATACTCGTATTCTTCGTTAGTCTATTCATTGTACGTTCACGGGGAAATTTATGAGGTGTAACACTTTCCTCCCGAATAGCTAGGTATTACCACACTAGGATCCGTAGTGACTACCCTTCCTCCCGAATAGCTAGACCAAACACAACAACAAAGTTCCTAACATAGAAGCCGAATCACAATTTATCTCAAGGTAGTCACATCATCAATTAGCATTTAAGTTCATCATGTCATTACAAAGATACATCGTTTCATTGATAATTTTGAAAACGTTTCCACTTGCATAAAAAAGGTTCAATGGTCATAGTTCATCATAAAGCACCATTAGCAACCCTTAACCATTATTGATGACCATCTCTTACAGAGGAAAATGATTAGAATTACGTATACATGTATAGAGTGTAATACAATCAAGGCTTAATGTGGGCTTGTCCCCTTACGCACACTAACCACAATCAAAGCATGAAATAGGGTTTCAAAAGTATGGAAAGTTTTTCTTTTTATTCAATAAAGAACTTTTGGGAAAGGAGACATACATTCCAAAATAAGGTTTTCAAAAGGAAGGGTAGTAACTATGAATCCTAATGTGGTAATTCCTAGCCATTCAGGAGGAAGAGTGGCCGTTGTGGGGTTTGCCACCCGGGTTACAGTTTATGCGTAGCTATTCGGGAGGAAGGATAGCCATCGAGAATTACATATTCCGGTGTGGTGTGCTGTATTCCGGTGCGGTGTGCTGTGTTTAGGGAACCTCTAAGGTCATCCCTTCGATGTTATTGATTCTTGGGCCTGTTTTGGAAAATGTGATATCCTTATCCTTTTATGGAACTGTTGTTGGTAATCATGATCAATTTAAAAAGCATATTTGAATGTTTTAACTTGACAAAACGCTTTATAACAAGTTTGATAATTCTTATTGAGATATACAAGCTGAATAACTGATTTCGCGTTGTTTCATACTATCCTCAGCACTGATTTCTTTAAGTATTATTGTACTTTATTTTCATATTACTTGTTGTCACCGAGGCACTCACTGAGTACAAAGTACTCAGACATACCATTGTTGTTTTTGATGGTATGTTTGGTAACAGAGAAGAGCAGGTTCTTGATACTCAAAACGCTTAGGAAGGACTTGCTATTGCTGCTGACTTGGTGAGCCCACATGTTCATTAGTGGGACACCCCGTATCATATTTATTAACTATTCTAGTTTTTTTTGGGTTGCGTCCCGATGCGTCAGACAATTACTCTTTTATCTTAGAAGTTTCATAGTACACATTCTTGTGGGTAGTTGTTGCGAAACCCACCCTAGGCGTAACAGGCATCCGATGTTATGAACAACATCGGAAACACCTTATAAAATTAATAAAACGTCAAATATTTTTTTTATTGATCTTTCAACAGTTATATCAATACGTTATAAATAGCTAACTAACTCATGATCACCATCAAATAATAAAATCAGCGGAAGTCTCATTCAACATTTAAATTAAAACATGGCAACATGCCTCCAAATAATAGAAGAGACATCCAAGACGCTACCCACAAGTTTATAACTATCTATGGAGCTTCTAAGAAAATAAACTAACTCAGGAGATAGCCTGAAACTGCTAAGAAGTAATAACTGACTCAATGAAAACCCATGAACAAATGTGTGGGCTCACCAACAATCTTAAAAGTAGCAAGTACTCCTAACTCGCGAGATCTACCTGTACCTACCCTTCTTCGTTACCTAACATACTACCAAAAATAACAACGGTATGCCTGAGTACTAAGTACTCAGTGAGTGCCTCGGGGACAATAAGTAATACTAAAGTAAGTGTTACACCTCGGAAATTCCTTATGTGTTGCCTTGTGGATAGGCTAGTGTGAGCTTTAGGTGATTATGAAATCCCTATGGGATTAGGCGAAGGATTAAATATCTTATGGTGCATACAATAAGATTCGAAGTTATATGAATATGTGAAGTTTAGTTTGTTGAAGGGAACAAAATGTAAGTCGTGTTCGAAAAGGTTCCGCTATGATTGAGCTAATGCTTATGTGGTGATGTTTTGAGGGGCTGATATAGAGACTATTGTATGGTTAATAAAGTATTATGCAAGTGTCAAGAAGGTTCCATAAGGATTGGAGTTCAAACGAAACGACGGAAAACCATTTCAGGGAAATGGAGTTATACGACCACTTATACGGTCCGTATAACTTTATACAGTTCATATAAGGGGTCCGTATAACCCCCAGCAGGAAGATGATTTTCATGGTGGTGAACCACGACCACTTATACGGACCGTAAAGTATTATACGGACCCTATAACTGTCCGTATAGTATCAGACGGGCAGATTTTTAAGTTTTGTATAATAGATGCCTTGGGTTCTTTTATTTCATTTTTCATCTTCTACGAGTATTGAGAGCTTAAAACCCTTCTCTAAACTTATTCCACCCCAATCCACGATAAACCAAAGATCAAAAGACTAGAATAAAAGTGTTCATGTGTTAGAAAGCTTCCTAGGGTTAGAGGACTACAAGAAATACTTGGGCATTGTAGCTAGGGTTTTGCACAAAGTTGATAGCTGCTCCAAATATTGTTTCCATGGGATTAAAAAGTTAGTTTTCATGCTCGTTTCATGTTGTTGAGAATGTTTGATTGTAGCAAGACTTGGGTGGAAGAAGGAGGTAGAAAATGAAGTCTAAATGAAGCTTTTATGATGTTTATGAGTAGTAATCTATATTGAGTCATGATTCTTAGTATGATATGTATATAATCATGTTATGGAAGGTAATAATGGTGATGAAGAAGCATTATATAAAAATGTGCTAAAATGGGTATGAAGTTGCAAGTATGAGTTGAACATAATGATGAATGTTGGAAGCCTAGTGTAATGTGATTATGATGTTATGAGTGTATTATGGATGTTATTGTGGTTGTTGGAAGTTGTTGTATAATATGGTAAAGATGAAGAAATAGGGGAGATGCTGCCCAATTTTCATTAGGCTATGAATTATTCTAGTTTGAATTTAAGAGTATCATTAAGGCTTAACCATGGTATGAATCCTTCTAAATGTAGATTATTCAAGCTTCAACGGTGAACGTTAGATAGTGGAGAAGACAAAGAGGTATGTAAGGCTAATCCTTCTTTCAATAAGGCATGGTTCCTTGGCTATATATATACATCCATTTAGGAGTTCTATAATGTCACGACCCAACCCCGTAGGCCGCGACTGGTACCCTAACTGGGTACCCGTACATACCTACCTGACAGAAATACGTATCATACAGATTTTTTTTTTCTCTTAAGCAGATGTTTACAGAATTAGGCCGATATAGATACGGCACGCGCGCGAACATATACATAACTGAACATACAGAAATCTACAGGTAAGCCGATGAGGCTAACATACATACGGAGACACAAAATCGTTCACACTTACCGAACAGATGAAACCCGTAACCCACATACATATCTACAGGCCTCTACAGACATACAGAATCATATGACGGGACAGGGCCCCGCCGTACCCAGAATTTCCATACATACAAAATATACGGAAAACAGAAGATATATACCAAAAGTGTACGCTCCGGATCAAAGGAGCTCTTCAGAACAGCAGAATCAGAACCCTACGCTGGCGGCGTATCACCTGGTGCGTCTGTACCTGCGGGCATGTAGCGCAGCCCCCGAAGAACCGGGGGTCAGTACGAAAAATGTACCGAGTATGTAAAGCAGAAACATAACAAACATAATCATGATCTGGACCGGAAGCACGGAGATATAATAGACAGGCTCATAGGCCGGACAGACAGAGACATAGTCCCGACAGACGGACAGAATCATGGTTCAGACAGACAGAATCAGAATCCATACGGACATACAGAATCGGAATCCCTACGAACATACAGAATCAGAACCCGTCGGCCAGATAATCCAGACGGACAGACAGAACCATAACCAGTCGGACAGATAATCCGGACGGACATGCAGAATAGTAACCAGTCGGACAGATAATCTGGACGGACAGACAGAAGCGTAACCCGTCGGTCAGATAATCCAGACGGGCAGACAAAAGCATAAGTCATACAAACAGACAGAATCACACATAAGGTACAGGAACGTGGTCGCCACTCCTGCCATTGGCACCACAACACGTCAGATATCAGAAATTCTTCTCCGATCTCCGTCACACATCATAACATAACCACGGTACCCGGGGGCGGACAGATAACACAGCACCCCGAGCCCGGACACATCATACTTCGTAATATATCCTCGGTAACCGGGGACGGACATATAACACAGTACCCCAGAACCGGACACATCATACTTCGGAATTCACACATGGGGCTCGGCGGCCCACCGCACGATATACGTACCGGCCCGGGATCCGGTGAAAGGAATCATAGCATGTGCACGAACTGATTAATGAGAAACCACATACTTACAGATCGTCATACAGACTCAACAGAACAGAAGTAGGCCAACTGGCCGATCGAACCAAAGTATTCAAATAGTTTTCAAACTACGCGCCTACACGTCACTTGGGGAGGCACGACAGATTATAACCAGAACCAGATTTCCAGATATCAAAAGTTATTTTGTAATATTTGTATAAAAATAGTCAT
Organism: Lycium barbarum; assembly: GCF_019175385.1. NCBI lineage: Eukaryota > Viridiplantae > Streptophyta > Magnoliopsida > Solanales > Solanaceae > Lycium > Lycium barbarum. Next base: position 25,355,453 of record NC_083348.1, read on the forward strand.
ATCATAATCAGAATAGTAGTCCAGATGTTTTCTGAGAAAATCGGACAGAACTAAAGTAATTAAGATCATACAGAAGGTATCGGGCCTTGTGGGCCCGCCTCGGACCAACTCGAGGCGACATACGTAAATTATCGATAATAGACCTTATGAGGTCATCCATAACCATTTGGAAGTGTTCCGACTCCGTTTGGGAAGGTTTCGTGCAAAAGTTCACTTTGAAGGCATTTTATAAGAAAAGGGTTTCAATTGTACTGAAGGAATTGGAGCGGATTTCCATCTCGAATTCCGAGGGACGGAGTCGTACTTAAGGCTCGCGGCCGAGCCTATCGCCTCTAGAACATGCCTAAGAATAAAGGGGAAGGCTTTACATACCTCGATTGCGCCTTACGCTCGCTTGGCTTCAATCCCAATTTCGTCCAAAATCTAGAAATGGTGAAGTTTACCAATTGTTAATTTCAAACCTTAAGACTCCAAACTTAAACACATATTGCTTACCGAAATTTCGGCAGCATTTCCTTTATACATATGACATCCCCAAAAGTTCAACATGGTCAAAACAATCAACACAACCCAACAACAACATCAACATCAATCGCTACAAAACACACAACATGGCACACTAACCCTTTTTTCGAACCTAATGTCTTAACCTTCATTCCGACTTTATATTCCCAATCAATATCAACGTTTTCATGTTCATCATCAATCAAGATCATTACAATGAAATTTGGAAGCATTTCTTATCATTTATACAATATATTCCTAAGATATACAAAATATACCATCTTTCCACCAAAATCATAAATCATCCAAAACTTCTAATCTTTAACATACATATTCATAACATGTTTCTACCTTCCAACTTCATTAACAATCATAATCATTTACACCTTAACGACTTCCATTTCCATATTTACATAAAATGGTACTAAAACGGCATAAACTCCTACACTCCATTCCAATACAAACTTGCATCATTTTATCTATATTCACATAGCAAGCATCACAAGAACACAATTAACGTGCTAACTAAAAATGTATTCAACTCCTCTCCAATTTACCATGCCCTACGGCCACAACACTACATCCATAGTTTCATATATTTTCTTCCATTTTCCATGCATTACAATAGCAAGCAACCTACTACACAAAATTAATCCATCACCCCTTACATTCTACAACACATACACGGCCACACATGCACACACCATGCACGGCTACAACACACACCCAACTTTCTTTTGAATTTCATTCTTTCCCACATACTACAACATACTAAACCATTCATAGCATATAAAGGAAGAGAAATTCTTAATTTTTCTTCAAACTTTTCCACTTGACTACAATTGTGAGTTTGCAAGAATGAACGGTTTTCTTACCTCAATAATTATACCATGTTGAAGAGAACACTTGAATTGGTAGAAATACATAAAGAACAAAATTTTTTTGAACAAGATTTATTGATCTTCTCCTCTCCTCTCCTAGCCGAAACCCCTCTTTTTTTTTTGCTCTCACTTGGTGTTCTTGAAACTTCTTGAAGACGTGATAAATGGTCCCTTATATTTATTTGCTAGCCTTTAATTAAATAAAATCATGGGCTTGGGCTATTCACTTTTGGACCATGGCCGGTCAAGCCCTTGAATTGGGCCTTAGTTTTTCATCCATTTTCTTTGAGCCCAATTGGTTATGAATCCCGTTTTGTAATTTCCGAAACTAATTTCCGAAATTCCAATTTTTGCCCTTGGCCTTCTTTCGCATTTCCGCAACAATATTCTTCATGAATATCACACTTATGGTAAATAAAGTAGAAACATAGCCTTATTTCCTACAAGGAATGATTATCCCAGCTTTCTCAAATGCGCAAAAACGCGGGATATAACATCCTCCCCCCCTTTAAAACATTCGTCCTCGAATGTTAAATTGACCTTATGGGGCGTCATACTACCTCGGGAGGGTTCCCTTTATAATTGTCCTTCGTGGACTTTCCGACATGGCCTCTTTACCAACATGATGGGGTAATTCTTCACGTCACTGATTCAAATGTCTTTATAATGTATTTTCTCATACCCCACATAATCACCGGGCCATAAGCTATATTCTCGTAATAGACGAATGCTTTTCAGACATCATAATCAATATCGTTTCTTGTTACACTCCTCGGTTCCTTGCCACATTATCCCAATCCCACTTCATACCAAGCACTTCATTCCAAACGGATTCATAACTGGAATCGGACGCATAGAAGCGTATTAAACAGACTCGTAATCAAAGTCAGGTATACCGAGCTATGACGGGCAGATTCGTGGTCAAAATACGATGTATGGGAGTGTATCGGACAGATCCGAGATCAGGGTCAGACATGCAGAGATTTATCAGACGGGTTCGTAGTCAGAGTCAGACATACGAAGATGTATCAGACAGATGCGTGATCAAAATCAGACGTACAGAGATGTATCAGACGGATTCATATCCAGAGTCAGACATAGAGAGGCGTGTCAGACAGATTCGTAATCAGAGTCAATCGTACAGAGGTATGTCAAACAGAAACGTATTCAGAATCAGACGTACAAAGATTTATCAGACGGAAACATAATCGAGTTCGGAAGTACAGAGGCGTAATAGGCAGAGCCTTATTAGAAGCGGAAGTGCAGAAGCATAACAGATAAAATCTGAATTAGAATCAGATCACTTCTATTAAGGCTCCAGTGATTTATGAAAATTTCCCTTATTTGTCGGCATCTCGTTATTCACTCCGACCATTGTATCATAAGTTATTTATCAAGACCTGTTCACTCATTCGTAAACTTGCTCCCCAAGTTGTCATACAAATCGTCTTACGCGTCGCTTATCGATTCTTTTGAAGGATTCTGCTTATTCACACTTCTTTTCATTCATCTTTCCTACTATCCATACTCATTTTCTTTTCCGGACATCGTCACACCAGACTAAGTTATAATGTAATAGGGGGTTTTTCTATTCCTTGATGACATTCATATCCTCACCCCCGCTTCGTTTTATGTATTCAGTTTAGTAAAACCTTTCGTCTATCACCATATTAGTCGCCGGGACTCGGCTCTTGACCCATGTGGGTACCAGACGAAAATCATACACATACATATATATTTACTAATATCTTACTGGCGAACGTCTCTGACTGTTATTCGAATTTGCTCAATTTCCCGAGCGGTGTTGCGCTTTTTATTTTCGCCCATTTAGTCCGCATCAGTCTGCGCGACTTCTGTAAGGGCACTAGTTACTCCACACATTTTCTTTTCCTTTAGGTTACCCCAATTTTCCATTTATATCCATCATACTTACACTTGTGAAAAATTTTGCATTACTTCCCAGGGGGTCATCCATCCCAGAATTACTCTAGCCTTAGCACGCTTAACCTCAAAACTTTCATGCGTTTTGATGCGTTGCGACTAGTATAATTTCGTCGACTGCCCCGCACGACCTTTGTTACATAATTTTAGGGCAGATCGGGGTCTTAGCAAATTTTCAGAAAATTCTCGTAGTGGGTCCCACCCCGGGCTAAGTCGTACAATTACCGTGTTGCTTTTCTGAATCTTCAATATTCACTTTCATACACATATACATACGATTACAGACAGCCCACAGATTTAAGTCCTTGTCCCACGAATTCCGGCCCCAAATAGTCGGTGAAATCTGATAAAATATCACCGTAAGGTGCTCTCCAACCACCGATAGAAGGAAACTAAATTCCGACAAGTATCGCGGAACCGTTTAGTATTTAATTCACAGATTTACCTCCCTATTTTTGGAAAAATTTGGGCAGAGGTTCCTCTGTATTTCCTACTATCCGAAACCTGTACACAAGAAATACCAACCATGCCTCACAGGGCCAACACATATACGCATATATATACATCATATCGTGTCGTCTCATAGCCACACGGGGCTAACAATTACAGATAGAAGTATACAGATGTCGAGGCTTACCTCACATGCCCAACTCAAACAACATCGGAGGCTCCTTCCTGTTCACTTTCTGTTCGATCTTCAACTTTATATTTCTACCATACTTCAAATAACTTCTCCGACACACGACTTTCGTATAATTACTTACCTGAGTACTGTGCGGCCTCCAATATCATCAGCCATTGTCTTCTGTCGATGCCGTCCTTTGGCTGAAATTAAAAGTTAGTCGAAAGGAATTCATTTCCTACAGCTAGCTCTATCGCATGATCTAAGATTCAAAGAAGGGTAACATCCTAGATGCCCTGTAGCCTTCTGTTTATAGATGTGGTGCACAACACATCGATAAACAAGACTCTACTAGACATGGCCTGTAGACATTCCGAGGACTAACCGCTCTGATACCACTTCTGTCACGACCCAACCCCGTGGGCCGCGACTGGTACCCTAACTGGGTACCCGTACATACCTACCTGACAGAAATACGTATCATACAGATTTTTTTTTTCTCTTAAGCAGATGTTTACAGAATTAGGCCGATACAGATACGGCACGCGCGCGAACATATACATAGCTGAACACACAGAAATCTACAGGTAAGCCGATGAGGCTAACATACATACGGAGACACAAAATCGTTCACACTTACCGAACAGATGAAACCCGTAACCCACATACATATCTACAGGCCTCTACAGACATACAGAATCATATGACGGGACAGGGCCCCGCCGTACCCAGAATTTCCATACATAGAAAATATACGGAAAACAGAAGATATATACCAAAAGTGTACGCTCCGGATCAAAGGAGCTCTTCAGAACAGCAGAATCAGAACCCTACGCTGGCGGCGTATCACCTGGTGCGTCTGTACCTGCGGGCATGTAGCGCAGCCCCCGAAGAACCGGGGGTCAGTACGAAAAATGTACCGAGTATGTAAAGCAGAAACATAACAAACATAATCATGATCTGGACCGGAAGCACAGAGATATAATAGACAGGCTCATAGGCCGGACAGACAGAGACATAGTCCCGACAGACGGACATAATCATGGTTCAGACAGACAGAATCAGAATCCATACGAACATACAGAATCGGAATCCCTACGGACATATAGAATCAGAACCCGTCGGCCAGATAATCCAGACGGACAGACAAAACCATAACCAGTCGGACAGATAATCCGGACGGACATGCAGAATCGTAACCAGTCGGACAGATAATCTGGACGGACAGACAGAAGCGTAACCCGTCGGTCAGATAATCCAGACGGACAGACAAAAGCATAAGTCATACAAACAGACAGAATCACACATAGGGTACAGGAACGTGGTCGCCACTCCTGCCATTGGCACCACAACACGTCAGATATCAGAAATTCTTCTCCGATCTCCGTCACACATCATAACATAACCACGGTACCCGGGGGCGGACAGATAACACAGCACCCCGAGCCCGGACACATCATACTTCGTAATATATCCTCGGTAACCGGGGACGGACATATAACACAGTACCCCGGAACCGGACACATCATACTTCGGAATTCACACATGGGGCTCGGCGGCCCACCGCACGATATACGTACCGGCCCGGGATCCGGTGAAAGGAATCATAGCATGTGCACGAACTGATTAATGAGAAACCACATACTTACAGATCGTCATACAGACTCAACAGAACAGAAGTAGGCCAACTGGCCGATCGAACCAAAGTATTCAGATAGTTTTCAAACTACGCGCCTACACGTCACTTGGGGAGGCACGACAGATTATAACCAGAACCAGATTTCCAGATATCAAAAGTTATTTTGTAATATTTGTATAAAAATAGTCATATCATAATCAGAATAGTAGTCCAGATGTTTTCTGAGAAAATCGGACAGAACTAAAGTAATTAAGATCATACAGAAGGTATCGGGCCTTGTGGGCCCGCCTCGGACCAACTCGAGGCGACATACGTAAATTATCGATAATAGACCTTATGAGGTCATCCATAACCATTTGGAAGTGTTCCGACTCCGTTTGGGAAGGTTTCGTGCAAAAGTTCACTTTGAAGGCATTTTATAAGAAAAGGGTTTCAATTGTACTGAAGGAATTGGAGCGGATTTCCATCTCGAATTCCGAGGGACGGAGTCGTACTTAAGGCTCGCGGCCGAGCCTATCGCCTCTAGAACATGCCTAAGAATAAAGGGGAAGGCTTTACATACCTCGATTGCGCCTTACGCTCGCTTGGCTTCAATCCCAATTTCGTCCAAAATCTAGAAATGGTGAAGTTTACCAATTGTTAATTTCAAACCTTAAGACTCCAAACTTAAACACATATTGCTTACCGAAATTTCGGCAGCATTTCCTTTATACATATGACATCCCCAAAAGTTCAACATGGTCAAAACAATCAACACAACCCAACAACAACATCAACATCAATCGCTACAAAACACACAACATGGCACACTAACCCTTTTTTCGAACCTAATGTCTTAACCTTCATTCCGACTTTATATTCCCAATCAATATCAACGTTTTCATTCTCATCATCAATCAAGATCATTACAATGAAATTTGGAAGCATTTCTTATCATTTATACAATATATTCCTAAGATATACAAAATATACCATCTTTCCACCAAAATCATAAATCATCCAAAACTTCTAATCTTTAACATACATATTCATAACATGTTTCTACCTTCCAACTTCATTAACAATCATAATCATTTACACCTTAACGACTTCCATTTCCATATTTACATAAAATGGTACTAAAACGGCATAAACTCCTACACTCCATTCCAATACAAACTTGCATCATTTTATCTATATTCACATAGCAAGCATCACAAGAACACAATTAACGTGCTAACTAAAAATGTATTCAACTCCTCTCCAATTTACCATGCCCTACGGCCACAACACTACATCCATAGTTTCATATATTTTCTTCCATTTTCCATGCATTACAATAGCAAGCAACCTACTACACAAAATTAATCCATCACCCCTTACATTCTACACCCAACTTTCTTTTGAATTTCATTCTTTCCCACATACTACAACATACTAAACCATTCATAGCATATAAAGGAAGAGAAATTCTTAATTTTTCTTCAAACTTTTCCACTTGACTACAATTATGAGTTTGCAAGAATGAACGGTTTTCTTACCTCAATAATTATACCATGTTGAAGAGAACACTTGAATTGGTAGAAATACATAAAGAACAAAAATTTTTTGAACAAGATTTATTGATCTTCTCCTCTCCTCTCCTAGCCGAAACCCCTCTTTTTTTTTTTGCTCTCACTTGGTGTTCTTGAAACTTCTTGAAGAAGTGATAAATGGTCCCTTATATTTATTTGCTAGCCTTTAATTAAATAAAATCATGGGCTTGGGCTATTCACTTTTGGACCATGGCTGGTCAAGCCCTTGAATTGGGCCTTAGTTTTTCATCCATTTTCTTTGAGCCCAATTGGTTATGAATCCCGTTTTGTAATTTTCGAAACTAATTTCCGAAATTCCAATTTTTGCCCTTGGCCTTCTTTCGCATTTCCGCAACAATATTCTTCATGAATATCACACTTATGGTAAATAAAGTAGAAACATAGCCTTATTTCCTACAAGGAAGGATTATCCCAGCTTTCTCAAATGCGCAAAAACGCGGGATATAACATATAATGTCCTCCAAATGATTCTATCTCCAAAATCTACTAAAGCTCATGATCCTCGATACTTTCATGATTCCATGGCATCCTTTATATGATAGTTGATCCTCCAAGGATAGACGTAGCCAAAAAAATAACGATAATGATGTTGATGATACTTATGGGCCCTTATGTATACGTGTCTAAGTATGTATGACTATTACGTGAAACTGAGCAGTTGGGTACGGATACCACTGAGCCTTGGTAGGGCAAGGTATGGTATGGATACGAATATGAATACAGACACAAAGGTATATGTATGTATGTACATGAGCACGCTTTAGAAATGGAAGGTCCCTATGAAAGAAAAGTAAGTAAGTAATGATGGTGATGGTTTTACTATCTTCCGATTCTCCCATCTTATGTTGTTTCTTATGTTGTCTCTTATGCTCCTATTACGATGTTGATTATGCCTGACATACTTAGTACAATATTCGTACTGACGTCTTTTTGTTTGTGGACGTTGCGTCGTGCCCGCAGGTGGCCAGGGAGACATGCTTGATCCATAGCTTTCCTATTCAGGGACTGCTTAGAGGAGCTCCATTTCATCCGGAGCTACAACTTTTGGTATTATGATTTTGTGTACATACATGGGCACGGCGGGGTCCTGTCTCGCCTATATGATGTTATTTACACTTCTTAAAGGCTCGTAGACATTTGTATATGGTTAGTTGTCTTAATGCCTTGTCGGCTTATATGTTGTATATCATTTTGATGGCCTCGTCGGCTTATGTATATTGATGTGGGCATAGTTGTCAATGATGGTATAAATGTGTTGTTTCCCAATGAGTTTAGCGTTATTGATGTATAGCATCCATGAATAAGCTATGTGGTCTACCTAGATGTGAATACGAATGTACGATAAGAGGTACCCCGGGTGGTTAGCACCGGGTGCCGTCATGGCCCTCGGGTCAGGTCGTGATAAAAGGGATATCAGAGTAGTTCTGTCCTAGGGTGTGTCTACGAGCCGTGTCCAATGGAGTCTTGTTTATGGGAGTGTTGCGCGCCACGCTTGTAAATAGGAGGCTGCGAGCATTTTAGGAATTAATGACCTTCTTTCTTCATAAGATCGTGCGATAGAGCCATGATATAAGGGTTTCTCTTTCCTTAAATGAGTATTGTGTATTTCAGAGATGCCGGTAGAGAGAAAAGCTACGACAGCCCAAAAGGGCAGGACAGTGGCAGAAAAGCGGGCTGAAAGAGCACCGCCAACGGTTGTAGGGGAAAGTGAGTCCCAGAATGCGGCTCAATATCAGTCCTCTCATTCAGTGCCTATCTCTGAGGAGCGTGAGAGAGCCTCAGCTCCAATTCCAGCACCTCCAGCTCCTCCACCGGATGCTTCGGGCCAAGATGTAAAAGAGACCATTCATTAACTTACTCAGTTGGTTGCCGCCCAGACACAGCGGCAAGGTACAGGGCAAGGTGACAGGGCTGTTAGTGCAAGGGCCCGTGATTTTATTAGTTTGAACCCTCCGAAATTCTTTGGGTCAAAGCTAGATGAGGACCCTCAGAATTTTATTGATGGAATGTTGAGGACACTCCGATTGATGCATGCTTCAGACGTTGAATCGGTGGAGTTAGAATCCTATAAATTGAGAGATGTCGCAGTTCAATGGTATACAGTTTGGATGGCTTCACGGGGGGCCAATGCACCTCCCCCGGTATGGCAGGAATTTGTGGATGCCTTCTTCCGACACTACTTCCCTCCAGAAGTTCGGTGAGCTAGAGCCGACAGATTCCTGAATCTTAGGCAAGGGAGTATGAGTGCTTTAGAGTATAGTCTCCGCTTTAATTCTTGGAATAGGTACGCTTCAATCCTCTGGCTAGGTATGCTTCGGCCATGGTAGTGGATATGGGTGACCGAGTGCACCAATTTGTGAGAGGCCTAGGGCCACATTTGATGGATAGGTGCTTGACTGCGTCCCTTCAGGACAACAAGGATATCTCACACATTCAAGCCTACGCCCAGAATTTGGAAGAAAGCCAACAACAACAAAGAAGTGAGCGTGACCATGATAGAGGGTATAACAAGAGGGCTAGATCTTCGGGTCCGCCGAGTGAGTTTAGAGGAAGGCCGAAACAGCAGTTTTCAAGATGTTCAGGCCATGCTACGACTAGTGCACCTCCACGGTTTACAGGCCATAGATTTGACAGATCTACTTATTTCGGGTCGAGTCAGAGTTTCAGGGCTTCAGGTTCTCAGTTCAGGGGTGATTCGAGGTAGGCAAGGCCACCCGTGCCGCGATGTTTCTAGTGTGGGAAGTTACATTGGAGCTAGTGCCGACTAGGTTTAGAGAGTGTTTATGCATGTGGTCGACCAGGCCATATTATGTGCGATTGCCCCTCGGTTGGTGGTAGGGGTAGGACCCAACCTTCAGGATTGGTAGCCAGGTCTTCATCATTTATACGCTCTATGGGGCCAGGTTCACATGCGCCAGTCAGTCATGGTAGTGGTAGGGGGAGAGCCCCCAGTTCTAGCGGTCCTTAGCACCGCATTTATGCTTTGGCTGGATGCCAAGATCTTGCGTCCTCTCCTGATATTGTCACAGGTATATTATCGTTATTTTTTCATGATGTATATGCTTTGATAGACCTGGGCTCCACATTGTCATATGTTACTCCATACATTGCGGGTCGATTTGGGGTTAAACCGGAGATGATCAAACTTTTTGAGGTGTCTACACCCATTGGTGAACCGGTAATAGCTAGTTGAGTATATAAATATTATGTAGTTCTGATTTGTGACCATCGTACTATGGTTGACCTACATGAGCTAAAAATGGTGGATTTTGATGTTTCATGGGTATGGATTGGCTGGCTTCTTACTATGCCAATGTTGATTGTAGAATGAAAATGGTTTGTTTCCAATTTCCGGGAGAACCAGTTTTAGAATTGAAAGGGAATACTACGTCCCCAAAAGGTAGGTTTATTTCCTATCTAAAGGCCAAGAAAATGATCACAAAAGGTTGTATTTACCATCTAGTTCGAGTTCAAGATGTAGAAGCTGAACCGCAAGCTCTTATGTCTGTCCCCGTAGTGAATGAGTTTCCGGATGTGTTTCCGGAAGAGCTTCCAGGCCTCCCTCCAGAGTGGGAGATTGATTTTGCTATTGATGTGCTACCGGATACAAAGCCCATATCTATTCCTCCTTACAGAATGGCTCATTCAGAGTTGAAAGTGTTGAAGATGCAATTGAAAGAATTGCTCGAGAAAGGCTTTATTTGGCCTAGTTCATCCCCATGGGGAGCACCCGTGTTGTTTGTGCGAAAGAAAGATGTCTCCTTGCGAATGTGTATTGACTATCGGTAACTGAATAAAGTGACGATCAAGAACAAATATCCTCTTCCAAGGATTGATGAATTATTTGATCAATTACAAAGCGCCAAATGGTTTTCAAAGATAGATTTGAGATCCGGGTATCAACAGGTGCGAGTTAAGGAGAAAGATATTCCTAAGACAGCCTTCAGAACAAGATACGTCCATTTTGAATTCCGGGTAATGTCATTTTGGCTTACTAATGCACCGGCAATATTTATGGATTTGATGAACAATGTATTCAGGCCCTTCCTAGATTTATTTGTGATTGTATTCATCGACGATATCTTGGTGTATTCTAGGTCCGAGGCAGAACACGCGGATCATTTACGTACCGTTCTTAGAGTTCTTCAAACTCGAGAGTTATTTGCAAAATTTTCTAAGTGTGAGCTTTGGTTGAACTCAGTGACCTTTCTGGGGCATATTATTTTAGTCGATGGTGTTCGAGTAGTCACCCAGAAGATTAAGGCCGTGAAGACTTGGATAAGGCCCATAACACCTACGGAGGTTCATAGTTTTCTGGGCTTAGCAGGTTATTACAGTAGATTTGTAGAAGGCTTTTCTTCTATTTCTGCACCGCTCATGAAGTTAACCCAGAAATCGACTAAGTTTCAATAGACAGATGCTTGTGAACGTAGTTTCCAAGAGTTAAAAGATAGATTAACTTCGGAAGGTTATGTTGTCTATTGTGACGCTTCAGGCGTTGGTCTAGGCTGTATATTGATGCAACATGGTAAGGTGATTGCGTACGCTTCAAGACAGTTACGGAAACATGAGAAGAATTATCCAACCCATGATCTTGAATTGGCTGCAGTGATACATGCATTAAAGATGTGGAGACATTATTTGTATGGTGTCCATGTGGATATTTATACAGATCATAAGAGCCTTAAGTATATCTTCAAGCAGAAAGAGTTGAATTTGCGGCAACGACGGTGGTTGGAATTATTGAAAGACTATGATGTTGGCATCCTGTATCATCCCACAAAAGCAAATATTGTGGCTGATGCTCTTAGCCGTTTATGCGATGTGCAGCCAGAGAAAAGAGAAATGGCTCGTGAGCTCCAGCAATTAGCTAGCCTAGGAGTCCGAGTAGTGGACTCTTGTAATATGGGAGCTATAATTCAAAATTCAACGGTTTCATTGTTAGTAGTGGGGGTGAAAAGAGCGACAATACGAAGATCACGTGCTAATTCATTACAGAAATATACTCCCTCAGAAGGAGAAGTCATCATTTGAGATTTCTGGAGATGGAGTTCTCTGATGCCGAGGCAGGTTTTGTGTTCCCGATGTTGCAGGGCTACGCCGCCAAATATTGAAAGAAACCCATTGTTCCCGTTATTCTGTCCACCCAGGAGCAATGAAAATGTATCATGATCTTAAATCTATATATTGGTGGAATGGGATGAAGAAAGATATAGCGGAATTTGTAGCCCAATGTCCCAATTATCAACAAGTGAAAATCGAGCACCAAAAGCCGGGCGGATTGTTGCAAGCTATAGAGATTCCAACTTAGAAATGGGAGGCAATTAACATGGACTTCATTACAGGCTTATCCCGTTCCCGACGTACGTATGATTCTATATGGGTAATTATGGATAGACTTACGAAGTCAGCTCATTTCTTACCGATCAGGGCTACATATATAGCAGAAGATTATGCAAAGCTTTGTGTTAAAGAGATAGTGCGGCTCCATGGTGTTCCAGTATCTATTATCTCCGATAGAGGGACTCAATTTACAACTAATTTTTGGAAGTCCTTCCAAGAAGGTTTGGGGACTCGTGTGATTCTTAGCACGACATGTCACCCACAGACAGATGGGCAAGATGAACGTACCATTCAGACCCTTGAGGATATGCTACGGGCATGTGTATTGGATTTTAGAGGTGGTTGGGAGGATCACTTACAACTTATTGAATTTTCTTATAATAATAGTTATCATTCTAGCATCCAAATATCACCGTATGAGGCTTTATATGGGTGAAAGTGCAGATCCCCAATTGGGTGGTTCGAGGTAGGAGAGACTAAATTGATAGGGCCAGACTTGGTCCAGCAGGATATAGAGTAAGTTAAGCCCATACAGGATCGGTTATTAATAGCTCAGAGTCGTCAAAAGTCCTATGCGGATAATCGTCGAAGGGACTTATACTTCCAAGTGAAAGATTGGGTATTCTTAAAGGTGTCGCCGATGAATGATGTAATGAGCTTTGGTAAAAAGGGGAAGCTTAGTCCTTGGTACATTGGACCTTATGAGATTGTACGCAATGTAGGCAAAGTGTCTTACAAAGTATATTTACCTCCTGATTGGAGTCAGTTCAATTAGTTTTTCATGTATCGATGCTTCGTAAGTGCATCGGAGATCCTTGTAGAATAGTACCCATAGATGATGTTCAAGTTACAAATCAATTGTCTTATGAAGAAGTCCCCATTGCCATTTTAGATAGGCAAGTACGAAAGCTCCGAACCAAAGAGGTAGCTTCAGTTAAAGTTTTATGGAAGAATAATAATAGAGAGGAAATGACTTGGGAAGCCGAAGAAGACATGAAATTCCAATACCCATATTTATTTTCACCTACAGAGGAGACTCAGGCAGAGACGCCATTATCCTCAGGTATGTAGTGTTTTCCTTGATGTTTTCCTGGTCGTGTGTGGCCATTGTTATTGATATTGTTGTTGTATCCCTATGAGGCGGTGTATTTTGGGTTGCTGTACAGGATGGTAGTGCCATATTATAAGGGAAACTCTGGCGAGATTTTTATATAATCCCCGAGAACCTAACATTCCAGGACAAATGTTCTTAAGGGGGGAAGAATGTTACACCTCCAAAATTACGTATGTGTTGCCTTGTCGATAGGCTAGTGTGAGCTCGAGGTGATTATGAAATCCCTACGAGATTAGGCGAAGGATTAAATAGCTTATGATGCATACAATAAGATTTCGAAGTTATATGAATATGTGAAGTTTAGTTTGTTGAAGGGAACGAAATGTAAGTCGTGTTCGAAGAGGTTCCGCTATGATTGAGCTAATACTTATGTGGTGATGTCTTGAGGGGCTGCTATAGAGCCTATTGTATGGTTAATAAAGTATTATGCAAGTGTCAAGAAGGTTCCATAAGGATTGGAGATCAAACAAAACGACGGAAAATCATTTCAGGGAAATGGAGTTATACGACCAATTATACAGTCCGTATAACTTTATACGGTCCGTATAACCCCCAGCAGGAAGATGATTTTAATGGGGGTGAACCACGGCCTCTTATAAGGACCGTATAAGTGTCCGTATAGTATCCGGCGGGCAGATTTTTATGTTTTGTATAAATAGATGCCTTGGTTTTTTTTATTTCATTTTTCATCTTCTACAAGTATTGAGAGATCAAAACCCTTCTCTATACTTATTCCACCCCAATCTAGGATAAAACAAAGATCAAAAGACTAGAATCAAAGTGTTCATGTGTTAGAAAGCTTCCTAGAGTTAGAGGACTACAAGAAATACCTGGCCATTGTAGCTAGGGCTTTGCACAAAGTTCATAGCTGCTCCAAAGCTTGTTTCCATGGGATGAAAAGGTGAGTTTTCATGCTCATTTCATGTTGTTGAGAATGTTTGATTGTAGCAACAATTGGGTGGAAGAATGAGGTAGAAAATGAAGTCTAAATGTAGCTTTTATGATGTTTATGAGTAGTAATCTATATTGAGTCATGATTCTTAGTATGATATGGATATAATCATGTTTTCGAAGGTAATAATGGTGATGAAGAAGCATTGTATGAAAATGTGCTAAAATTGGTATGAAGTTGCCAGTATTAGTTGAACATAATGATGAATGTTGGAAGCCTAGTGTAATGTGATTATTTGATTATGATGTTATGTTTATATTATAGATGTTATTGTGGTTGTTGGAAGTTGTGTAATATGGTAGAAGTCGACGAAAGAGGGGAGATGCTGCCCAATTTTCATTAGGCTATGAATTATTCTAGTTTGAATTTAAGAGTATCATTAAGGGTTAACCATGGTATGAATCCTTCTAAATGTAGATAATTCAAGCTTCAACGGTGAACGTTAGATGGTGGAGAAGACAAAGAGGTATGTAAGGCTAACCCTTCTTTCAATAAGGCATGGTTCCTTGGCTATATATATACATCCTTTTATGAGTTCTTTAATGTCCTCCAAATGATTGTATCTCCAAAAGCTACTAAAGCTCATGATCCTCGATACTTTCATGATTCCATGGAATCCTTTATATGATAGTTGATCCTCCAAGGATAGACATAGCAAAACAATAACGATAATGATTTTGATGATACTTATGGGCCCTTATGTATACGTGTCTAAGTATGTTTGACTATTACGTGACACCGAGCTTATATAACCGTGTATGATACCTCTCGCGCGCACACCACTGCAGTTGGGTACGGATACCACTGAGCCTTGGTAGGGCCAGGTATGTATAATCACCGAGCCTTGTCATGGCCGGGTATGCGAAACACCGAACCTTCATGGTCGGGTATGGTGTGGATGCGAATATGAATACGGACACAAAGTTATATGTATATATGTACACGAGCACACTTTAGAAATGGAAGGTCCCTATGAAAGACAAGTAAGTAAGTAATGATGGTGATGGCTTTACTATCTCCTG
The DNA here is from genome assembly GCF_019175385.1 of Lycium barbarum. Taxonomy (NCBI): domain Eukaryota; kingdom Viridiplantae; phylum Streptophyta; class Magnoliopsida; order Solanales; family Solanaceae; genus Lycium; species Lycium barbarum. Next base: position 25,371,045 of record NC_083348.1, read on the forward strand.
ATTCTCCCATCTTATGTTGTTTCTTATGTTGTCTGTTATGCTCCTATTATGATGTTGATCATGCCTTACATACTCAGTATAATATTCTTACTGACATCCTTTTGTTTGTGGACGCTGCGTCATGCCCGTAGGTGGCCAAGGAGACAGGCTTGATCCATAGCTTTCTTATTCAGGGACTGCTTAGAGGAGCTCCATTTTATCCGGAGCTACAACTTTTGGTATTATTCTTTTGTGTACATACATGGGCACGGCGGGATCCTGTCCTGCCTATGTGATGTTACTTACTCTTTTTAGAGGTTCGTAGACAGTTGTATATGGTCAGTTGTCTTGAAGCCTTGTCGGCTTATATTTTGTATATCATTTTGATGGCCTCGTCGGCTTATGTATATTGATGTGGGCATAGTTTTCAATGATGGTATAAATATGTTAATGCCCAATGAGTTGTTATTGATGTATAGCATCCATGAATAATCTATATGGTCCACCTAGATGTGAATACAAATGTACGATAAGAGATACCCGGGTGGGTTAGCACCGGGTGTCCGTCATGGCCCTCGGGTCGGGTCGTGATAGTAAGGTACAATAATACCTAAAGAAAATAGTTCTAAAAACCATGTGCAATCAATGTAAAAACAATTATTCAATCTTGGTTCAATATGCATAGTCAAATGAATGTGAATCCTTTTTTATCAAGTATACAACTTTCAGTTATGTCCTCTCAATTCACCATATTATCATCAAATACACTTCACTGAGAGATAAAGATATAACACATGCTAATACAAGCCCAAGAATCATTCACAATGAAGGAATGACCCTTGGAGCTCCCTAAACAGCTTAGAAGTGCCACATCGGAATCTCAGGTTCTCGATGGCTATCCTTCCTCCCGAATAGCTAGGCATAAACCGCACCTTGGTAGCGAACCCACAGTGTCCACTCTTCCTCCCGAATGGCTAGGCAATTACCACACTAGGATCCATAGTGACTACCATTCCTCCCGAGTAGCTAAGCCAAACACAACAACATAGTTCATACCATAGAAGCCGAATCACAATTTATCCCAAGGTAGTCACATCATCAATTAACATTTAAGTTCATCATGTCATTTCAAAGATATATCATTTCATTGATAATCTTGAAAACGTTTTCACTTCCTTAAACAAGGTTCAATTGTCATAGTTCATCATAAAACACTATTACCAACCCTTAACCATTATTGATGACCAATTATTATAGAGGAAAACGATTAGAATTATGTATATATGTATAGAGTATAATACAATCAAGGTTTAATGTGGGCTTGGCCCTCACGCACACAAACCACAACCAAAGTCACACAAATCGTTTCAAAAGAGTATGTTCAAAAGAGATAGAGGTAACCCCTGAATTTAGGGCTCACTCAGCGGGCTAGGGGGTCCAATTTCCTAGTGCTATAAATGCAGCACTTAACTAAAAAATTCATTTATCAGACATTCCAACTTCGCAGGAAACCCTTGAAGGATGACTTTTTGAGAGCAAATAACCCTAAGGCTTCCCCCAAAACATCTAAGGTAAGTTCTTGACCAATTCCTATGATTAATACCTCTATATAACAAAGATAAACATTAGAAACATCACCTCCTTCGTATATTGTGAGATTTCGATTCAAGAACGGTTGAAGAGGACAATTGTTGGGAATTTATCGTGAGGCAAGTTTCCAAAACTCAAGTATAATTACGAGGGTTGTTTAGGGTCTATACATCATTTACCTATCATTTGAATCCATGGGTGAATTTCATGAAAGTAAAAACACGAAATTGTCCAAGAAACCCTAGTTTTCAAAAAAGGGTAGGGTGTTACATCCTGTGGTTCTGTATGTTGAAATTCGTAAGTATTGGTTGTTTCACGTATGGACTTAGAAGTAGCCCTCACAACCGTAAGTTAAGGTGGGGTCCGCATGTTGGTTTTTTATAAAGGACATATGAAAAGTGATATGAGTAGTACATGGGAAGTTAAGCAAGTCCTAAGAAGGAACCTTAAGCCAAATTGTCACGACCCAGCCCCGTGGGCCGCGACTGGTGCCCTACTGGGACACCCCAAACGAACTCACACCCAGACCATCACAATTCAAACTCAACCGAACTCAGCATACGCTATTCGAACTCGACATCGCAATCAGACATCTACCGAACACTTATTCTAAGCAGACGCCCGTACAGATCAGACAAATTACAAATCAGAAAGGAGGCGGAATGTTCATCGCCAAATTTCACACACACACATCAGAAGGGTGGCGGAATGCACATCGCCCCCAAATGCATACACATACATACAAACTCAGAGGCCGACTTGGCCATAGTAGCGTACGGGCCGCTTAAGACCGCAAAACAGACTCACATACAAACACACCGGACCCACGACCCACAAATCTGACTACAGGCCTCTAGACAAAACAGAACATAAGGACATAGGACGGGACAGGGCCCCGCCGTACCCACTCATCCAAATGTACAGAATACAAACACAACAAAAGATATGTACCAAAAGTAGGCTCCGGATCAAGGGGAGCTTTCCAACACAGCAGAATGAGTAGCCTAAACTGGAGAACCACCCAAACGAGCTTCTGTACCTGCGGGCATGAAACACAGCCCCCGAAGAAAACGGGGGTCAGTACGGGAGAAGTACTGAGTATGTAAAGCAGAAGGTACAGAAATCACAAACACAGCTGGAGTCAGAAAGAGCAAACACACCAACATCGCAAACAAAGCAAACCTGTGCGGGAGGCGAACGTACAAATGCAAATCAAATCATGTATAGGGTTTAGGAACGTGGTCACCCCCCGACGCTGGTGCCACAACACATCATAACTCCAGAAGTTTTCAAATCTCCGTACAGTCTCCAGACACATCATATCACACACACATCATATCATAAGAACATATCAAATGCCATATCACATCATAACTCCATAAGCGGTAACCGGCCCTATGGCGAGGCCTCGGAAACCGTAACACATCATAACTCCCGAATATATAATAGCGCGCACGATCACAAAGTCGGCCCGGGTACCGACGAACGAAATCATAGCAGACAGCACGAACAGAGTAGTGCAGAAACCATATGCATATCAAAAATAATTTGTCGGACTCAACATATAATTTACGTATAGGCATATACTGACACCCGAAGGCTCGGAATAGGAATCAGATTGATCAAAGTTTGCGTATAAAAGTTACGAAGTCCCAAACTGCCAAATTCTCAAGAAAAATTGTTCATAAGTCATTTTCCGAAAATCTCACATCATGCAGAGTACAAAACGTACATTAATGGCATAAGAAGTTTCAAACACATCCTTGGGTCACAAACAGACAGTTGCGGAGCATAACGGACACAAACGAATCAAACAAACCGAATAAGGGGAGCCTCGGGGCTCGCGGGCCCATCTCGGGTCAAATTGAGGCGGCGGACACAAATCACAGACTTTCGGCTCCATAGAGCCATCTACGAAAGTTTCGAAGAGTTTCGGGCACAACAGCACAAGTTATGGAGGTACGAACATTCTTTTAACCAAAAGCGACAAAAAGGGTCCAATCGCGCTGAGTGAATAGTGCTCGAACTTGAACTTCGATTTCCAGGAGCAGGGTTATTCCCGAGATTCCGAAATTTACCTAGTGGGTCTAGGACATGCCAAAAGAATGAGAGGTAGGCTTTACATACCTGGTTGGCGCCTTACGCTCCTCAAATCGCAATTCCCGTTTCGTCCAGAAACTGCAAATGGTCACCTTTACCAGTTACTATTCATGAGAATTAACATATTCATCTTTGGGGCTAAACTTGGCTACCGAAATTTCGGCAGCACTTCCCCTATAATTATAACACCCCCGAGACTTAGCTCGGCTCAGAATACAACAACAACAACAACCCAAACGTCATTAAGCCATACAAACCACAATTACACTACATTAACTTCAAAATTTCACTATAATACATAAGTTGGCAATTCTTGATTCAACTTCAAAAGTCCAAATCTATTCCCACATTAGTGTATTCATTCACTCATTCCCAATTACTCAAACACACTACATACAAGTTCCAAATCACATACATACATCCCCAAAGTTCACTACTTTCCAATTTTCATTCAAAACACCAAAAGTTACGACGAACGTTCTAACTTACGTCGTTTCATTCCAAATTCGTTATCATCAACCATAAATCTTAATTAAGGTCTTTAGTACCATAAATATACTATGATATACACAAATATACCAAAAGTATACACTTTCCGATAACGTCCGAAATTATTTTCTAACACCAACTCAATTCTTTAATCGATCCTTTACGACATAATGATCACAACAACACATTATTCAAACTAAACAAGATAAAATTCTTATGGGTAGCACCACATGGATCTCACGGCCAACACACCCTTTTTTACACACACACACCATGCACAAACACATCCTCATCCCAAAATCTTCACACTAATCCAATCACTAACACACATATATCCATTTCATAACATTAAAACATAAAAATCTTACCTTTTTCTGGAATTTCCGACTTGTCGCAAATGTCGCTCTTTCTCCAAACTACTTGTATCACGTCGGAGAGCGTCTTGAGTACTTCACAACTATGTAAAACTTGAGATTTTTGGATCAACAATCAAGCTTGGAAATTGTTTTCTTTCTTTTCTTTCTCTCTAGGCCGAAACCCCTCTTTTTTGTGTTCTTGAATTTATGATCAAATTCTTGATAATTACCAAGTGCTAGCATGATATTTATCCAAATAGAAGTCATGTGCTTAGCACATGACTCTTTAAAAGTGGGCTTGGGCCTCACTTGGCCGGCCACTTCACCTATTTTTGGGCCTCCATTTTTGTTCAAATTTTCTTGGCCCAATTCATAAAATGTCCCGTTTTGTAATTCCCGAAACTAATTTCCGAAATTCCAAATTTACCCTCGGCCTTCCCCGAGGTCTTAACATTAATGACTCCATAACCAACATAGTCATACTTACCAAAATCAAAATATTTCCTCCGCACACCCAAGTCTTATTTATTTCTTGATTTCTCGTTATACGAAAATACGGGACATAACATTCTCCCCCCCTTAAGAACATTCGTCCTCGAATGTTGAATCGACCTCATGGGTGTCGTACTACTCCGGGAGGGTTCTCTTGATAGTTGTCCTTTATTGATTTCTCCGACATGTCTTCTTTACCAATACTAGGGTAGATTTTTCACATCACTGACTCAAATACCTTCGTACTACATCTTCTCATACTCAACGTAATCTCCGAACTCTGCACTATATTCTTGTAAGGGACGGACGCTTTCCAGACATCATCGTCAATATCATCTTCTTTTCACACTCCTGAGTTTCCTTACCACATCGTCGTAATCTCACTTTACTTCATATCAGACACTTCATGCCAAACAGATTCACAGTCGAAGTCAGACGTACGGACTCATATCGAACGGATCCGAAATCAAAAGCAATATACAGAATTGTTTCATCCCGAATCGTGATCAGACAAACCGAAATGTATCACACACACACGCGGTCAAAATCAAACGCACAGAAGTATATCAGACGGATTTATATACAGAGTCGGACATACAGAGGTGTGCCAGACAGAAACGGATTCAGAATCAAACGCACAAAAGGTTCATCGGACGGGAACATAGTCGAACTCAGAATTACAGAGGCGTACTAGGTAGAGCCTCATCGGAATTGGAAGTGCAGAAGCACCACAGACAGATTGTCAATTTAGAATCAAACCATTCATATTAAGGTTCCAATAATTCATGAGAATTTCCCTTTATTTGCAAACTCACTCACCAAGTCGTCCCACAACTCGTCTTGCGTCTTACGTATCGACTCTTCCAAAAATTCCAACTACTCACACTGCTTATCTTTTCTTTATCACAACATTAGTTTCCGGGGCTCGGCTCTTAGCCCTCATAGGCCCTGAATGGAAATCATACACACACACATACACATACACATACACATACACATACACACGTTTACTCATACCTTACTGGCGAACATCTCTGGCTGTTATTCAAATTCGTTCAATTTCCCAAGAGGTGTTGTACCCTTTTCTTTGTGCCCATTTAGTCCGCCTCGTTCCGCGCGACTCCCGAAAGGGCACTAATTATTCCACACACAGTCTATTTACCTTTTGGTTACCCCAAATTTTCATTTACATAAATCATACTTGCACTTGTGCAAAATTTTGCATTACTTCCCAGGGGGTCACCCATCCCAGAATTGCTCTGGCTTGAGCACGCTTAACCCCGAAACTTTCACGCATTTTGATGCGTTAGGGCTGATATAATTCCGTCAATTGCCCCGCACGACCTTTGTCACGCAGTTTTAGGCCAAACGGGGTCTTAGCAAATTTTTCAGAAATTTTTCGTAGCGGGTCCCACTCTGTCCCAAAGAGGTCGTTAGCTTCTTTTTTTTTTTTTTTTTTTTTTTTTTTTTTTTTTTTTTGGCTGAGTGGTCTATCATTCTAGCCTTCCAAATCCTATATATTTTCCTCCCACATGTACAGATAACTGTCTCGGATATTTTCATTAATTCGGATTCTTACCCCACCTTTACTGACACACACAAAAAGAATATCGCATAATACTGAGGTACAAACCTATCATTGCACATATTTATTCAGAGAAGGGGTAGTAATATACCTGGGTCTGTGTCTGGGGGTGCCTCTGGGTCCCGGCGACCAGTCAAAGCATAGATGCGGTTTGAGGGACCGCTAGAGTCTGAAGCCCCACCACGGCCTCTACCGCGGCCCGCTGGTGCTGGCATACCTCGCCCCGTAGAGCGCATGGCCGAAGGGGTAGATGACGAACCCGCAACAGATCTCATCGGCGGTGCTGCGCTACCGGAACTACCTGCCCACGGGCAATCCCGCATGATATGGCCCTGGCGGCCGCAAGCAAAACAAGCCCCCGTGGCCCTGAAGCACTCACCTGGGTGCGATCTCCCACAATACGAACACTGGGGTATGGGTGGCCTAGACTGACTGGGACCCCTGCTCGCCTGAGGACCTGGGGCTCTGGAACTCTGGTCTGCCCTGGACGGTCCCGCTCCGTCAAACCTCTTACCAACAGACTGTATGTCCCGGCCTGACGGAGGAAAGTACCCACTGGACTGATACTGAGGCTGCCCGCCCCGGGAATCTCCAGAATACCCTGCTGATCTGGCCCTCTTGGGCCGTCCCCCATCATACTCTCTACTGGGCCGATCTGCTCGGTGCCGGTTCTCCATCCCCTGGGCGTAGGCCTGTAGACGGGCAATGTCCATATCTGTCTGCAATGACACCGCCATACACCCGTCAATCAAGTAACGATCTAGCCCCATAACATATCTATGCATCCGATCTGTCATATCTGCCACTACGGCCGGGGCATACCGGGCCAGGGAATCAAACTCCAAATTATATTCACGGACGCTCCGACCCCTCTGCTGCAGATGCAAAAACCGATCAGCTCGCTCCCGTCGTAACTCTGGGGGCAGGAAGTGGCGGGTGAAAGCAGTCACAAACTGATCCCACATAGCTGGAGGAGCACCCTCACCCCGGGATAGCTCCCAAGTCTCATACCAATGCGCGGCAACATCCCGAAGTCTATGCGAAGCTAGCTCAACCGACTCGGTCTCTGAAGCCCTGACCAAGTCTAATGCACGCCGCATCCCCCGAATGAAGTCATGGGGGTCCTCGTCGGGCTTAGACCCGAAAAACTCTGGAGGGCCGCATAACAAGAACTCCCGAACTCTCAGGCTTTCCCGCCTGTCCTCATCATCATCATCCCTCCGCCCGCGCCTGCGAGCCTGTCCGGCTACAATCGTGGTCAACAACTGTACAGCCTCCCTCAGGGTCCTATCCTCCGCCCCTGGCTGAGGAGCTGGAGTCTCAGGAGCGGGTACACGGACCTCTGGAGCTGCTGAAGGTCCCGCTCCAGGCTGTACTAATGGGGGTGTAGCAGACCCCTCAGAATGAGGTGCAACCTCAGGCAAATCATAGACACGAGCCCGAGTAGCTCGTTGTGCCTGACTGGTCTCTCCCACCTTCGCCTTGCCCTTCTGGGCCGCCGTTGCCTTCTTCGGAGGCATTACTGCAAACACAACAACGGGTCAGATCAGAATGACCCTAATAACACAGCTCTATCGCACGATCTAAGATTCCAAAGAAAGAGCAACACAACATCCTAGATGTCCTGTAGCTCCCTGTTTATAGATGTGGTGCACAACACATCGATAAACAAGACTCTACTAGACACGGCCTGTAGACATTCCGAGGACAAACCGCTCTGATACCACTTTTGTCACGACCCAGCCCCGTGGGCCGCGACTGGTGCCCTACTGGGACACCCCAAACGAACTCACACCCAGACCATCACAATTCAAACTCAACCGAACTCAGCATACGCTATTCGAACTCGACATCGCAATCAGACATCTACCGAACACTTATTCTAAGCAGACGCCCGTACAGATCAGACAAATTACAAATCAGAAAGGAGGCGGAATGTTCATCGCCAAATTTCACACACACACATCAGAAGGGTGGCGGAATGCACATCGCCCCCAAATGCATACACATACATACAAACTCAGAGGCCGACTTGGCCATAGTAGCGTACGGGCCGCTTAAGACCGCAAAACAGACTCACATACAAACACACCGGACCCACGACCCACAAATCTGACTACAGGCCTCTAGACAAAACAGAACATAAGGACATAGGACGGGACAGGGCCCCGCCGTACCCACTCATCCAAATGTACAGAATACAAACACAACAAAAGATATGTACCAAAAGTAGGCTCCGGATCAAGGGGAGCTTTCCAACACAGCAGAATGAGTAGCCTAAACTGGAGAACCACCCAAACGAGCTTCTGTACCTGCGGGCATGAAACACAGCCCCCGAAGAAAACGGGGGTCAGTACGGGAGAAGTACTGAGTATGTAAAGCAGAAGGTACAGAAATCACAAACACAGCTGGAGTCAGAAAGAGCAAACACACCAACATCGCAAACAAAGCAAACCTGTGCGGGAGGCGAACGTACAAATGCAAATCAAATCATGTATAGGGTTTAGGAACGTGGTCACCCCCCGACGCTGGTGCCACAACACATCATAACTCCAGAAGTTTTCAAATCTCCGTACAGTCTCCAGACACATCATATCACACACACATCATATCATAAGAACATATCAAATGCCATATCACATCATAACTCCATAAGCGGTAACCGGCCCTATGGCGAGGCCTCGGAAACCGTAACACATCATAACTCCCGAATATATAATAGCGCGCACGATCACAAAGTCGGCCCGGGTACCGACGAACGAAATCATAGCAGACAGCACGAACAGAGTAGTGCAGAAACCATATGCATATCAAAAATAATTTGTCGGACTCAACATATAATTTACGTATAGGCATATACTGACACCCGAAGGCTCGGAATAGGAATCAGATTGATCAAAGTTTGCGTATAAAAGTTACGAAGTCCCAAACTGCCAAATTCTCAAGAAAAATTGTTCATAAGTCATTTTCCGAAAATCTCACATCATGCAGAGTACAAAACGTACATTAATGGCATAAGAAGTTTCAAACACATCCTTGGGTCACAAACAGACAGTTGCGGAGCATAACGGACACAAACGAATCAAACAAACCGAATAAGGGGAGCCTCGGGGCTCGCGGGCCCATCTCGGGTCAAATTGAGGCGGCGGACACAAATCACAGACTTTCGGCTCCATAGAGCCATCTACGAAAGTTTCGAAGAGTTTCGGGCACAACAGCACAAGTTATGGAGGTACGAACATTCTTTTAACCAAAAGCGACAAAAAGGGTCCAATCGCGCTGAGTGAATAGTGCTCGAACTTGAACTTCGATTTCCAGGAGCAGGGTTATTCCCGAGATTCCGAAATTTACCTAGTGGGTCTAGGACATGCCAAAAGAATGAGAGGTAGGCTTTACATACCTGGTTGGCGCCTTACGCTCCTCAAATCGCAATTCCCGTTTCGTCCAGAAACTGCAAATGGTCACCTTTACCAGTTACTATTCATGAGAATTAACATATTCATCTTTGGGGCTAAACTTGGCTACCGAAATTTCGGCAGCACTTCCCCTATAATTATAACACCCCCGAGACTTAGCTCGGCTCAGAATACAACAACAACAACAACCCAAACGTCATTAAGCCATACAAACCACAATTACACTACATTAACTTCAAAATTTCACTATAATACATAAGTTGGCAATTCTTGATTCAACTTCAAAAGTCCAAATCTATTCCCACATTAGTGTATTCATTCACTCATTCCCAATTACTCAAACACACTACATACAAGTTCCAAATCACATACATACATCCCCAAAGTTCACTACTTTCCAATTTTCATTCAAAACACCAAAAGTTACGACGAACGTTCTAACTTACGTCGTTTCATTCCAAATTCGTTATCATCAACCATAAATCTTAATTAAGGTCTTTAGTACCATAAATATACTATGATATACACAAATATACCAAAAGTATACACTTTCCGATAACGTCCGAAATTATTTTCTAACACCAACTCAATTCTTTAATCGATCCTTTACGACATAATGATCACAACAACACATTATTCAAACTAAACAAGATAAAATTCTTATGGGTAGCACCACATGGATCTCACGGCCAACACACCCTTTTTTACACACACACACCATGCACAAACACATCCTCATCCCAAAATCTTCACACTAATCCAATCACTAACACACATATATCCATTTCATAACATTAAAACATAAAAATCTTACCTTTTTCTGGAATTTCCGACTTGTCGCAAATGTCGCTCTTTCTCCAAACTACTTGTATCACGTCGGAGAGCGTCTTGAGTACTTCACAACTATGTAAAACTTGAGATTTTTGGATCAACAATCAAGCTTGGAAATTGTTTTCTTTCTTTTCTTTCTCTCTAGGCCGAAACCCCTCTTTTTTGTGTTCTTGAATTTATGATCAAATTCTTGATAATTACCAAGTGCTAGCATGATATTTATCCAAATAGAAGTCATGTGCTTAGCACATGACTCTTTAAAAGTGGGCTTGGGCCTCACTTGGCCGGCCACTTCACCTATTTTTGGGCCTCCATTTTTGTTCAAATTTTCTTGGCCCAATTCATAAAATGTCCCGTTTTGTAATTCCCGAAACTAATTTCCGAAATTCCAAATTTACCCTCGGCCTTCCCCGAGGTCTTAACATTAATGACTCCATAACCAACATAGTCATACTTACCAAAATCAAAATATTTCCTCCGCACACCCAAGTCTTATTTATTTCTTGATTTCTCGTTATACGAAAATACGGGACATAACACAAATATGTGCATAAGCCCTCCAAAAGGATGATTTAAAGATACGTTTTCGGACGATCTGACTTGGAGGGGCCAAAACGCTATTATAAGTTTGGAATTTTGAAACACACCAAGAATGAAAGTTGTAGATAATTGAAAGAGCTTTCCAACCATAGGTCGTGGGTCCTCATAAAATATTGGGATCAAGTGTTATAGTCATTTTAAGATAAAGACTCCAAGCTGCCAAATGGCTTCCGCGGGTCCCACTTGAGAAGGTCGGTGGAACCGACTTATGAGGGATATAAATATCCCATTAACTCCATTTTTTAGCATTTTACATTCTCAATAGTCCTAGAAACTTCTCAACACAACCCCAAACATTTATAGCCCATTAAATCAAGAATTTAACAAGATTACACCAAACTAGTCCATGAAAGGTGATTGTTCTTGCTTCTACTTAATGTTGTGGTAAGTTTGGTCTTAATGAAAGTTGGTGTAGCTGAATTTCTTCAAGTATAAAGTATGTTCTTCATCTTATCTCTTATGTTGAGTTGATTTGAAGGCTTAGCAAGTCTTAAAAGTGAAAATAGTTATGGAGGAAAGGTTATAAAGTGTTGTGTTGTAGTTGTTGTGTTTATGGACTATTTTGAGCATGTTGTGTCCATATGGCTGGGATGATTTACATGTATAGAGATGGTATCTAATGTTGTTGGTGTTATGATGAGATTATGCTTCTTGATTGGGAAGAAAGGAAATGTATATTGTTGTTGTATGTTGAAAAACATCGTGTGGCATGTTTATGGAATATGTTGGTATGGATAATAAAGTTGTTGATGTTGGTATTGTTGTTGTTGTTGATTGGTTGCTGAATTATAATTTTGGGCTAGGCATATAAACAGAGGAGATGCTGCCGAAATTTCGACAGATTCTAGAAAGATTTATTTGAAGGCTTAGGATAAGTATATAACAATGGGCCTAATCATAATATGAATGGTCTTATATGTAGACTTGCGGGCTCGGACGGATAAGCGTAAGTAGTTGGAGGCTGAACATGTTTGTTAAGGCTCGTCCCTTTCTTTCAAAGGCATGATTCCTATGGTATGATTCCATAAAAGTTTCCATTACCTCCTTGATTTCAAAAGATAGAAGTTCATAACTCTTAAACCTTCTTATGATGTTACAAATAAGAATGTTTTATGAGGATTACGATGATGATGGTTTTATGCTTAAAGGTCTCAAGTTATGATTTCAACGATGATATGAAAATGTTGAGCTACTTCATGATTTTCTCAATTTTGTTCATTGTTGTTGATCTCACCTCATGAATCGTTCCTTTGAGGTGAGATATAGCGATAATGGTTGTTCCATAATATGAATTGAAGGTTACCGACCTTACTTCACCCGATAAAGTTGTAGCTTCCATATGAGCTTTCATGCATGCTATTTACATTATGTATATGACTAACTTATGAGGATCGGGCCGTACGTTCCTCGGCACTAATTTATATGGATCGGGCCGTATGTTCCTCGGCACTAACTTATATGGATCGGGTCGTATGGTCCTCGACACTAACGTATATGGATCGGGCCGTACGTTCCTCGGCACTAACTTATATGCATCGGGCCGTACGTTCCTCAGCACTAACATATGATACATATGGATCGGGCTGTACGTGGACATATGATATATATGGATCAGGCTGTACGTTCCACAACACTAACATTTATGGATCGGGTTGCACGTTCCGCAACACTAATACTTATATTATATGTGTGTGTGTGTGTGTGTGTGTGTATATATATATATATATATATATATATATAGGTTCTTGTGTATATATGATTTTAAGATGTACAAGTTATCCCTCCTATTTCATGTTACCTTTAATATCTACATATGTTATTATTTATGCCTTACATACTCAGTACATTATTCGTACTGACCCCCTTTCTTCGGGGGCTGCGTTTCATGCCCGCAGGTATAGATATTCAGTTTGGTGATCCTCCGATTTAGGACTTTAGCTCAGCTGCTTGGAGGGCTCTATGGTTCCGGAGTGTTACACCTCGGAAATTCGTCGTTGGTGCACAGTGAATAGACTAACGAAGGGAATGAAGTATACGGTATTTCAATAAGTAAGGAATGACATTTGATGACCCAAATTAAGATTTCAAAGACATTTGGGGTAAGAGGAGAAAGTTTGCCAAGAGAGGGCAAGGCATACGAAGTGTATCAGAAATGATTTACGAGTAACAAGTTAATGATGATTTAATAGTGTCTTGGAGAAGAATTATAATGTCCCTTAGATCGTTAATGAGGTGTTAAACAAGTATCAAGAAGGTTACATAAGGATTAGAGATCAAACAAAGTGACGAGAACAAGATTGGAGAAATGATGGGTTCCACGGCCGATTATACGGTCCGTATAATATTATACGGTCTGTATAATGGTCAGCAGAATCGTCACAGTAAAGGTCCCTCACTGATGGGATTATATGATCACTTATACGGACCATATAAAATTATACGGACCGTATAATGTGTCGTATAATGGTCACATAAGCGAGATGTTGAAGGGGTGATTTCATGATCATTTATACGGACCGTATAATTTCCGGACGGATCAGATTTCTAAGTTATTAAAAAGGGACCAAGTTCATTATTTCATTTCATTTTCACCCAACACTTCAAGAACTCTCTCTAGAACCCTCTCCACTCTTCATCCATAAGAACTCAAGAGAAATTTATGATCAACTTCATCAAACTAAGAAAACTAAGTGTAAGAAACTCATTAAAGATCATCCAAGTCAAGAAATTTCATTGGAGGTGACTAGGGTTTTGTCTCAAGTGAAGTATTTCCACCCAAGGCTTATTCCTAAAACATCTAAGGTAAGTTTTATGGTATCTCCATGTTGTTTAAGGTATTGAGAAGTTGAAACACTTGGATTGTAGAAGGATATAGAAAATGGGTCATGAATGTGGGAATAGTGTCATTCTTGAATAGTAGCTTGGATTGAGTAATGATTCTTGATATGTTATGATTATAATCATGTTATAAATGATATTGAGAACATGGGATAAACATTGTATATGAGCGAATGTAATAGTGTGCTATGACCATAGATATGGATGATTGGAAGTGAATTGAGGAGTAAGGATAATGTAGGTGAATAAAGACTATTGTTATGATGTTGTGAATGTATTAGTGATGTTTGGAAGTTGATGTATGATATGGAGGAAGTCGTATAAATAAAGGAGATGCTGTCCAATTTTCTCTAAGCTTTAGTCTTGTATGCTAAGCTATCAATTTTCTAATGATAGTATAACTCTAATGAAGGTAGAAACGTGAGCATTGAAGGAGAACGCGCAAGTGATAGAATAGTTGAACGGAAAGGTATGTAAGGTTAACCCTTCTTTCATAAGGCATGGTTCTTTGGCCAAATATTTAATCTTCTATAAGCCTATGATTTCCTCCAAATGATGCTATCTTCAAAAGCTACTAAGCTCATGATTCTCGATATGTTGCGATTGTACTAAATTCCTCATATGACGAGTAATCCTCTAAGGATAGATGTAATGAACGACGATAGTAACGATGCTAAAGATGCTTATGAGATTCTATGTATATGTGTCTACGTATGACTATTATGAAACCCCGAGCTTATATGGCTGGGTAGAATATCTATGTATTGCGCGCGCACCACTGCAGTTGGGTATGAAAAACACTGAGCCTTGGTAGGGCCAGGTATGTATAACACTGAGCCTTGGTAGGGCCAGGGATGTATAACACTGAGCCTTGGTAAGGCAAGGTATGTATGACACCGAGCCTTGTCATGGCCGGGTATGTGAAACCACCGAACCTTCATGGTCGGGTATGCCATGTACATGATATGGATAGGTATACGATATAATATTAGTATAAATACAAATATGCTATGAATACGAAAATGAATGGAAAAATGAGTACGGATATGAATACGGATACGGATATGGATGTATGTACAAAATCACGCATTAGAAATGGAAAGTCCCTATGAAAAGCAAGTAAGTGTTATGACGATGATACTACTATCTCTCATCCTATGCTATCTCTTATGTTGTCTATTATGCTTTTATAATGATGTTGATCATGCTTTACATACTCAGTACATTCTTCGTACTGACGTCCTTCTGTTGTGGAGGTTGCGTCATGCTCGCAGGTGGCCAGGGTGACAGGCTTGATCCATAGCTTTATTACTCATGGACTACATAGTGGAGTTCCATTTCATTCGGAGCTACAACTTTTGGTATTTATTCTTTTGTGTACATATTTATGGGCATAGCGGGGTCTTGTCCCGCCTATATGATATGACATACTCTCCTTAGAGGCTCGTAGACATGTGTATATGGTTAGATGTGTTTGCCGTTGTCGGCCTATATTTTGGATGGCATTTTGTTAGCCTCGTCGGCTTATGTACTTCTATATGGGAATTGTTATTGATGATGATATATACACGTATTGTTGCCCAATGGGATTGGTATGAATAATGGATGGAAAGTATGATTTAACTATGTGGCTCACCTAGATGTAAATGTGAAAGTATGATAAGAGGTGCCCGGGTGGGTTAGCACCGGGTGCCCGTCGCGGCCCTTCGGTTGGATCGTGACACGGAGCTCGAGTCATTTTGGTTCAGATCCATTGACATAGGTTTTGTTATACTCTTAGAGGTCTGTAGACATATGTGGGTTGCGTATATACGGTTTGGTCAGTTATGCAGATGTAGTTCGTTTTGGATATTCCTGTGTATAGTGGCAGCCTTATCGGTTTGCATATTTTGTTATGTTTTGGTTAGCTGTGGCTTCTCAAGAGACAGGTTATTTTTGATGTATGACATGATGAGTTTACAGCGTGCTTTTACAGATTGTCATATTGTTTTCAATCTCGGTCTGATTATATCTAGCAGGTTCGTATACGGGTGTCCAGTTCGGGCACTAGTCATGGCCCATCGGTTTGGATCGTGACAAAAGTGGTATCAGAGTAGTTTATCCTCGGAGTGTCTACAGACCGTGTCTTGTAGAGTCTTGTTTATCGGTGTATGGTGCACCACATCTATAAACAGAAAGCTACAGGGCATTTATGATGTCATCTTTCCTTCTTACTTTAGATCGTGCGATAGAGCCAGAGTTTAGGAGAGATTGCTTCTTACCCCTTTTCCTATGGGTAAGCACAGATTGATAAAGATGAGAGAGATGAGGATGGCCAGACTAGCCGGTGGTGGGAGGATAATGGAGAGGACACCTCACTATACAGCCCTCCAGACCGAGCCCAGGGCAGGTCGATTAGAGGTATATGAGTTCTTATTGGAAATTTCCTATGTGCTTATGTAATTACTTCAGGGTAATACTGAATAGTGATGAGCGAAAATCCTAAAGGGGATCACGACTTAAGTATTTGGAGGTGACTGTGATTAAGGTGTTGTCGCCACCATTGGGAATCTTGAAATCTAGGATGGAAGGTAGTCATATACACAGATGAAAGGTGAATATTGAAGATTGAAAAGGCCAAAATATCATTAGCTTAATCGGAAAAGTAAGAGGTCCTTTCTAATTCGGAGGGAGATGAATTACGAGAATGTTTTGGAATTTGTTAAACCTTCAACTTGCTCTAGGTTATGTGAGGAAGGTTATGCAGTAAGGTGTATGCGATTAAACCAGTACTAACGCACCGGATTTCACTAGAGTTTCAAGGTTAAGCATGCTAGGGTAAGAGAAATTCTGGGATGGTTGACCCTCAGGGAAGTGTACTAAGAGTCCTACAAATTCAGACATAAGAGGCAGATGGGAAATTAGAGTAATCTAAGGGAAATTGGAGTATTTGGAGTGGTTGGAAACTCTAAAAGATCGCGATGGATGAGACGGACTAAACCAGCAAAGAGAAAGAAGGTGCATCACAGCTTTAGAGTTAGGATAGGTTTGAAAAGTATTCGGAAGTGTTTTGTAAGCGAGGCGTTAGAAAATAAATATGTATGCGTATGATATCCCATATGTGGTTGTATCAACGGGTATGTGTATCCCCGCAACCGACGTTGCAGTATATTGAAGGCATTAATCGAACAGGGTGGTGAAGTTCAAGTGATAAACGTTTCCAGGAAAGTTGATGATATTTTCACCACAGGTTAGAGTTGGAAAGTCCTAATGCAGTAACATCAGGGAAAGGAAGAAAGTGAGTATATAGAAATTAAAGAGTAAGAAACGACAGGCAAGTCAAGGGACTATTTGGATAAAATTCGAAGGTAGGCATGCGAAAGGGATAAAGTATGGTAGTGTGAAACTAAAGATGAATGTGTGGTGTTAGAAAACAGACTTCGATAAGTGGGACTAAAGGATACTATAATAGGGATGTGGAGTAAGAGAGAGAATGATCAGGCCTTGTAATGACGCGAAGAGATTTCCAGCTCTCATGAGGTAGATAAAGGGATAAGTATGTGATCATATTGATACGGTTGCTCCGGACACAGAGAAGTTTTCCTAAAAGGTGACTTAAGAATAGAACGGATTTGCACGTTTAAAGGAATATTTCATGAACTTCAGGGTCGATACTATAAAATAACAAGTGGAGAAGGGCACTCTGGGAGGAAGGAACTCAAGGAAGGTTTGAGGATGAAAGTAGGAAAGGTATACTAATGGGCTGATCGAAAGGAAAAGAGAGAAGAGAAAGGAAAGATTGGGCAATCACCAAGGACAAGTGAGAGAATAATGCATTAGCAAGCTAAACGAAAGGTAGTGCATCAATAACTTAGGATGAGGATAAAGAACACCGAGATTCGATTATAGAGGAGACAGCTGGATGTGTGGGAAATATTTATTAGTACAGACTTTCCTTGGTGACAGGGAAGACAGAAAAGAAACTATTGTAGGGATTAAACGATACTGTTACACCTCAGAAAATTTTTCGTTGATGCACAATGAATATACTAACGAAGAGAATGGAATATACGGTATTTCAATAAGTAAGGAAATGACATTTGATGACCCTAATTAAGATTTCAAAGACGTTCGAGGTAGGGGAAGAAAGTTTACCAAGAGAAGGCAAGGCATACGATAGGTATCGAAAAGAAATTATGAGTAACAAGTTAGCGAGGATTTAATAATGCTTTGGAGAAGAGTTATACCATCCCTTAGATTGTTAATGAGGTGATAACCAAGTGTTAAGAAGGTTCCATAAGGATTGGAGATCAAACGAATCGATGAGAACTAACTTCGAAAAACTGGGCATTATACGGCCAAACATACTGGTCGTATAAAACATACGGACCGTATGTTCAACCATATAAGCAGCCGATATTAGCATCCCTCTCTGGACCAAATCTACGGCCAGATATACGGTTAGTATAATTTATACGGACCGTATGTTGGTCCGTAGAAACTGGTCGGGAAAAAATTGTGTTATTAATAAAAGATCAAGTCTCATTTTATTTCATTTCCGTTTCGCACCCCTTCTCTCTAAAATATCTCTCTACACTTCTCCCACAAGAATTCAAGAGATACTAGTGATCAAATACATCAAACTAAGTGAATCAAGTGTAAGAAACCCATTAAAGTTCATCCAAGGCAAGGAATCCAAGTGAAGGTGAAACTAGGGTTTTGCTCAAGTGAGGTGTTTTCACCCAAGGTTCATCCCTACATCATCTAAGGTAAGATTTATGGTATTTCTATGTTGTTTAAGGTATTTGAAAGCTGAAACACTTGGATTGAATAAGGATATAGAAAAATGGGTCATGAATGTGGAAATAATGCCATTTTGAGCAATAGCTTTAATTGAGTCATGATTCTTGATGTGTTGTGATATGGTTATGTTATAAATGATGTTAAGAACATGGGATAGACATTGTATATGAATGAATTTAATTGTGTGTTATGACCATGGATATAGATCATTGGAAGTGAATTGAGAGATATGGATAATGTGGATGAATAAAGACTATTGTTATGATATTGTGAATGTATTATTGACGTTTGGGATTTGATATATGATATGCAGGAAGTCGTATAAATAAAGGGGATGCTGTCCAAATTTCTCTAGTTTTAATCGTGTAGGCTAGCTATCGATTTTCTAATGATAGTATAACTCTAATAAATGTAGAAACGTTAGCATTGAAGGAGAACGTGCAAGTGATAGAATACTAAAACGGGAAGGTATGTAAGGCTAACCCTTTTTTCATAAGGCATGGTTGTTTGCCAAATATCTAATCTTCTATAAGCCTATTAAGTCCTCTAAATGATGCCATCTTCAAAAGCTACCAAGCTCATGATTCTTGATATGTATTACGATTGTACTAAATTCCTTATATGACGAATGATCCTATAAGGATAGATGTAATGACGACGATAATGGTAATGATATAATGATGACAACGATAATAGGGATAACGATAATGATGATGACGATAATAACGATAACGATAATGATGACGATGATAATAGTAAATGATGCAAAAGATGCCTATGAGCTTTTACGTATATGTACCTATGTATGGCTATTATGAAACCCCGAGCTATATGGCCGGGTAAAATATAAGTATATATATAGATATGATGTGCGTGCACCACTGCAGTTGGGTACGGATAACCATGAAGCCTTGGTAGGGCTAGGTATGTGTAACCCTGAGCCTTGGTTGGCCAGGTATGTATGATAACCTAGCCTAGCCATTGCCGGGTACGTGAAACACCGAACCTTCGTGGTCGAGTATGCTATGTAAATGCTTCGTGGTCGGGTATGCTATGTATATGATATGGATATATATATATATATATATATATATATGAGTATGAATATGAATATGATACGAATACGAATAGGAATATGTATATGAATGCGACTATGGATACGTATTGTAAATGCGTATGAATATGATTACGGACACGGATATGGATGTATGTACACAATTACGGGTTAGAAATGGAAAGTCCCTATGAGAAGCAAGTAAGTGCTTATTACGATGATACTACTATCTCTCATCCAATCCTATTTCTATGTTATCTATTATGCTTTCATAGTGATATTGATCATGTTTTACATACTCAGTACATTCTTCGTACTAACGTCCTTTTATTTGTGGACGTTGCGTCATGCCCGCAGGTGGCCAGGGAGACAGACTTAATCCATAGCTACATTACTCAGGGACTACATAGTGGAGCTCCATTTCATTTGGAGCTATAGCTTTTGGTATTGATTCTTTTGTGTACATATTTATGGGCATAGCGGGGTCCTGTCCAGCCTATATGCTATGACATACTCTCCTTAGAGGATATTAGACATGCGTATATGGTTAGATGTGTTTGGCCTTGTCGGCCTATATTTTGGATGTCATTTTGTTAGCCTCGTCGGCTTATGTACATTGCTATGGGCATTGCTATCAATGGTGATATGTATATGTATTGTTTCCCAATGGAAAAGTATGATTGATGGATAGAAAGTATGATTAATATGTTATACCTCGTATATTTATACGTTGAAATATTCGCAGACAAATCGACTCAAGTTAAAGGCGGAATTACTTTCGGACAAGAAATAGAAATTTTTAACTTTCAATTTTAATTAATACACAAATTATTTATAAATTTTATTTAGTGTAGAAATATTATTGGAGATTAGGAACTAATTAATTGTGATTAAATTATTAAGTAGGGATTATTGATTAATTAATTTAATTATTGAAAGTGGGCCCCACCTGAAAAAAAAAATAATAAAAAGAAAGAAATATAACAATTCATGAAAATAATTTTATGAATCATAGGGGGAGGAAACCTGTCCAATATATGGACACCATATATATATGCGTGTTAATGACCAAAGTAAGGAATTCACTTTCGTTTCACAAGAATTAATTTAGAAAAAAATAAAAGAAAAGCAAGAACACATCCGTGGCTGCTCACGGCCAGCCATGGATGGAGGAGAAAAATAAATTGTGTTGCTTGTTTTTATCAATTTCAAGTCCAATACAAGTTCAAGGAGTTGATAGCAACATTGGATTTTAAGTTGGAGAAGAAAATATTGTAAAATTGGAGCAATTAAGCGTAGAAATTCCTCCGAGAAAATTGTGGTAAGATTTTCTTATTTTATGGTGTAATTGTGTTAATAGTATTGTAATGGAATTATAAAAATTGGAAGTAAGAAATTGCATG
This sequence comes from Lycium barbarum, assembly GCF_019175385.1. NCBI lineage: Eukaryota > Viridiplantae > Streptophyta > Magnoliopsida > Solanales > Solanaceae > Lycium > Lycium barbarum. Next base: position 25,392,560 of record NC_083348.1, read on the forward strand.
AAATCGTTGTTATACGAAATTGTGGGTTAAAATGGATTTAGAAAGGTTGTTGGGTTGTTAGAATTGCTATAGGCTGAATTGTGAGAATTATATATATATATATATATATATATATATATATATATATATATATATATATATATATATATATATATATATATATATATATATATATATATATATATTTCTGTTGTTGGTATTTCTGTGTTAACAGGAGAATAATTGGAATTCGGGATAGGCAAATATATAGGGGAAGTGCTGCCCGATTTTCGTTAAGTCTTTAGATAATAGAGAACCCTAAACGAGAATATATATATAAGTTGAAATATAGGTTCTATAAGAAACGGGCTATAATTTATGAACTAGAAACTATAGTTACTAACGATAACGTTACTTTTATATAAATAGGCTAAAAGAGCGACGAGGCTAAAAGGATTCACGAATAGTCGCTAACAGGTATGTAAAGTTGTCCCTTCTTTCTTTTGGCATGTCTTAGATTTAAGTGATGAAGGATATTAACTTTGGGGTAATCCTATTCATAAGTCTTAAGTGCGTTTCATGATTCTTATTCACTTCTTGATGTTAGAACTCTTAAGTGATTGAGCTCCCCTCTTCAGTTTCCTATACGATGGATAATAGTCGATATATATAAGCTCCTATTCTGTTCCGAAGGGAACACCCATAAGGTGCCAGTTGAGTTGTGTATAAGGTTTTACCAATGATTTCGAGGAAATTAGTTTTATACTAACGGAAGCATAAAGTTTGATTTTCAAAACCACTCCGAAGGGGGTGCGAGATTTTACTATTTCATTTCATTTACGATTTATGTTTACATTCCATAGCATCATCTCTTTGTATGGGTATTTGTGGATTAAGTTGTGTTGACATGGTTGTGATATTAAGCCGGAAGCGGCTGCCCGAAGGGGCCATCATTATTAAGCCGGAAGCGGCTGCCCGAAGGGGCCATCATTATTATGCCGGAAGCGGCCGTCCGAAGGGACTATTGGGCTATTATGCCGGAAGCGGCCGTCCGAAGGGACTATTGTGTTATTAACCGGAAGCGGCTACGAGTAGAATATTCTATATTTATATTGTGTATGCTAGAATTTGTGTAAGGGCCACATGATATGGTTCAAGATGCTGTTCCAGGTTACTCTCGGGTTGCTTTCTAAACTTGTTTACTGCTGCGTCTTTTCCTTGTGTTATGATTCAGTATTGCTTTACATGCTCAGTACATATTCCGTACTGACCCCCCTTTCTTCGGGGGGCTGCGTTTCATGCCCGCAGGTGCAGATACTCGCTTTGGTGATCCGCTAGCTTAGGTTTCCCTTTCTGTTGTTTTGGAGAGCTCCGTTGCTCCGGAGTCTAGACTTTTGGGTTGAATCTTACGATATGTATATATGTATATGTTATCCAGGGATACGACGGGGCCCTGTCCCATCATATTTCGCTGTTCGTACTCTTAGAGGTCTGTAGACATATGTGTGGGTTGTGTATGGGTTCTGTTCAGCTGTGTTTATGCGATGTGTTGTGGTATGATGTTTGTCTATAGGGAAGCCTTGTCGGCTGGCATACGATATTGATATGTGATGGCAGCCTTGTCGGCTTGCGTATTATTTCATGATATGACTAGTTGTGACTCCTCAGGAGACAGTGATCTGGAAGTATATATATATGTGATGATGTTACGAACTATGCAGTTCCTTTACAAGTTTCCGTATTGTCATAGTTTCATTGTGACTATATCTGATAGGTACGTATACGGGTGTCCAGGTCGGGCACCAGTCGCGGCCTACGGGGTTGGGTCGTGACAAAAGGTGTGGCTCACCTAGATGTAAATGTAAAGGTATGTTAAGAGGTGGCCGGATGGGCTAGCATCGAGTGCTCGTCGTGGCCATCCGGTTGGGTCGTGACAAAAGTGGTATCAGAGCAGTTCTGTCCTAGGGTGTGTCTACGAGTCGTGTCTAGTAGAGTCTTGGTTATGGGTGTGTTACGCGCCACACTTATAAACAAGAGGCTGCGGGCATTTTAGGAATGAATGACCTTCTTTCTTCATAAGATCGTGTGATAGAGCTATGATATAAGAACTTCTTTTCCTTAAGTATGTCATGTGTTATGTATTTCAGAGATGCCTATAAAAAGAAAGGCTACGGTAGCGCAAAAGGGCAAGACAGTGGCAGAAAAGCGGGGTGAAAGAGCACCGCTAACAGTTGTAGAGGAAAGTGAGTCCCAGAATGCGGCTCAATCTCAGTCTTCCCAGTCAGTACCTATTTCTGAGGAGTGTGAGGGAACCTCAGCCCCAGCTCCAGCACCTCGGGCTCCGCCACCGGATGCTTCAGGCCAAGATGTAAAAGAGGTCATTCCTTTGCTTACTCAATTGGTTGCTGCCCAGACTCAGCGGCAAAGTACAGGGCAAGGTGATAGGGATGTTAGTGCAAGGGCCCATGATTTCATGCTTCGAACACCGAATCGGTGGAGTTAGCATCCTATAGATTGAGGGATGTCGTGATCCATTGGTACACAGTTTGGATGGCTTCACGGGGAGCCAATGCGCCTCCCCCGGTATGGCAAGAATTTGTTGATGCTTTCCTCTGACATTATTTGCCTCCAGAGGTTCGGCGAGCTAGAGCCAATAAGTTCTTGAATTTGAGGCAAGGAAGCATGAGTGCTTTAGAATATAGTCTCTGCTTCAATTCTTTGGCTAGGTATGCTTCGGCCGTGGTAGCGGATATGGGTGATCGAGTGCACCGATTTGTGAAAGGCCTAGGGCCACATTTGATGGATAGGTGCTTGACTGCGTCTCTTCAGGACAATATGGATATTTCACGCATTCAGGCCCATGCTCAAAATTTAGAAGAAAGCCTACAATAACAAAGAAGTGAGCGTGAGCATGATAGGGGACATAGCAAGAGGACTAGAACTTCAAATCTGACAAGTGAGTCTAGAGGCGGGTATAGACAGCAGTTTTCGAGGCATTCAGGATAGTCTATGACTAGTGCGCCACCACAGTTTTTAGGCCTGAGATTTGATAGATCTACTCATTCCGGGCCGAGTCAGAGTTTTTCGGGATCTCAGTTCAGAGGTGATTCGGGTCAGGCGAGGCCACCCTTACCATGATGTTCCCAGTGTGGGAACTTACATTAGGGTCAGTGCCGATTGAGTTCAGAGGTTTGCAATTCATATGGTCGACCAAGCCATATTATACGTGATTGCCCCTCAGATGGTGGTAGAGGTAGGACCCAGCCTTTAGGGTCGATAGCCGAATCTTCATCATCAGTAAGCCCTATGGGGCTAGGTTTACATGCGCCAGTCGGCCATGGTAGAGGCAGAGGGAGAGTCCCCAGTTCTAGCGGTCCTCAGCACCGTATTTATGCTTTGGCTGGACGCCAAGATCTTGAGTCATCTCCTGATGTGGTCACAGGTATATTATCGGTATTTCTCATGATGTATATGCTTTGATAGATCCGGGCTCCACATTGTCATATGTTACTCCGTATATTGCGGGTCGGTTTAGAGTCGAACCGGAGTGGATCAAACATTTTGAGGTGTCTACACCCGTTGGTGAATCGGTAATAGCTAGCCGAGTATATAGAAACTGCATAGTTGTGATTTGTGGCGGTCATACTATGATTGACTTGCATGAGTTAAAAATGGTACATTTTGATGTTATTATAGGCATGGATTGGTTGGATCCTTGCTATGCCAATGTTGATTGTAGGATGAAAATGGTTCGTTTCCAATTTCCGGGAGAACCAGTTTTAGAATGGAAAGGGAATATTGCATCACCAAAATGTAGGTTTATTTCCTATCTAAAGGCAAGGAAAATGATCACAAAAGGGTGCATTTATAATCTAGTGCGGGTACAAGATGTAGAAGATAAATTGCCAACTCTTCAGTCACTCCCCGTGGTGAATGAATTTATGTATGTGGTCCCGGAAGAGCTTCCAGGCCTCCCTCCTGAGCGGGAGATTTATTTTGCTATTGATGTGTTTCCAGACACCAAGCCTATATCTATTCCTCCCTATAGAATGGCTCCCACAGAATTGAAAGAGTTGAAAGAGAAATTGAAAGACTTTCTTGAGAAAGGCTTTATTAGGCCTATTTCATCCCCATGGGGAGCACCCGTATTGTTTGTCCGAAAGAAAGATGGATCCTTGAGAATGTGCATTGACTATCGGCAATTGAATAAGGTGACGATTAAGATTAAATATCCTCTTCCGAGGATTGATGACTTGTTTGATCAGTTACAAGGTGTCAAATGGTTTTCCAAGATAGATTTGAGGTCTGGGTATGATCAAGTGAGAGTTAGGGAGAAAGATATCCCTAAGACAGCCTTCAGAACAAGATATGGCCATTTTAAGTTCCGGGTAATGTCAGTTGGGCTAACTAATGCACTGGCAGTATTTATGGATTTGATGAACAATGTGTTCAGGCCCTTCCTAGATTTATTTGTGATTGTATTCATCGACGATATCTTGGTGTATTCTTCAAACTCGAGAGCTATTCGCCAAATTTTCTAAGTGTGAGTTTTGGTTGAACTCAGTGACATTTTTGGGGCACGTTGTTGCTGCCGATGGTATTCGGGTAGATAGCCAGATGATTGAGGTCGTGAAGACATGGCCAAGGCCCACAACTCCTACGGAGGTTCGTAGCTTTCTGGGTTTAGCAGGTTATTACAAGAGATTTGTTGAAGGTTTTTTTTCTATTTCTACACCACTCACAAAGCTGACCTAGAAATCAGCAAAGTTTCAATGGACAGATGCTTGTGAATGTAGTCTCCAAGAGTTAAAAGATAGATTGACATCTGCCCCCGTCCTGACACTTCCAGAGGGATTGGAAGGTTATTTTCATGACCCAACCCCGTGGGCCATGACTAGTGCCCGAGCTGGACACCCACATGTACCTGTTAGACATAATCAGACTAACACTATAGACAACATGGGAATCGGTATAGACCCAAAGGTTCTCAACGTCACATATCAAGATAATATGTCCCCTGCGGAGTCTTAACCATTCACAACGAAATCAAATACGCAAGCCGACGAGGCCGCCACTATATATCATTATAATACGCAAGCCGACAAGGCTGCCACAACCAACAGAAAAATCCACAACAACTATATAGACACAACTGATCATAATCTATTTACAACCCACACACATGTCTACAGACTTCTATGAGTACTAACAGTGAAATATGACAGGACAGGGCCCCGTCGTACCCCAGGACAACCATATATAAATACATCAGAAGATCTGTACCAAAAGTCTAGGCTCCGGAACAACAGAGCTCTCCAAGACAGCTGACTGGAAATCCTAAGCTGGGGGATCACTGAACCGAGCGTCTGTACCTGCGGGCATGAAACGCAGCCCCCGTAGAAAGGGGGTCAGTTCGGAGTATGTACTGAGTATATAAAGCATAAGAACATCAAGTACAGATGAATCATGAAAACCAGCCTCAATAATAGAATGCATCTGTGGCTAACATCTGAGAATATCTGCGTAACTTTATATGACAGAAACTGACTCTACGGCGTATGATAGGCATAGATTATAATATATCTGATAGTGTTGTGGAACGTACGGCCCAATCCATATATAATATAATATAATAGTGCCGAGGAACATACGGCCCGATCCATATATATAATATGTTAGTGCTGAGGAACGTACGACCCGATCCATAAATATAATATGTTAGTGCCGAGGAACGTACGGCCCAATCCATATATAATATAATATGTTAGTGCCGAGGAACGTACGGCCCAATCCATATATAATATAATATGTTAGTGCCAAGGAACGTACGGCCTAATCCATTTATAATATAATATGTTAGTGCCGAGGAACGTACGTCCCGATCCATATATAATATAATATATACAAATGTATGTAAAACTCGAAAAAGGATACTATGAACCCCTCTGGTGACATAAGAAGCTAATATGAAAAGTCTCTGGGAGTTATGGACATAAAACATAGGAGGCCAACGATACGAATATCTCTACACTCTCTAAGAACAGAGTCTCTGGAACTTGATTGCTCACTGTGTTCGTTCATATGATAAGGATCATGCCAAAAAAAAAGAAAGGATAACTTTACATACCTTATCCACTTCATAAGCTAATCCGAACTTAAGTCTCGGGCTTCCCAAGATCTACAACAATGTCAGTAGATACCAAACATCAGTTATAGGTACTTAGGAATCCAACCCTAAGCTAGCACATCATTTATAGAAATTCGGACAACATTTCCATTGTAAATTGAACAAACCCCGAGAATTTAACTCGGCCAAATCACCAACAACGCTACCAACAACCAAAACAATCCAGCAGGTATATGCATCAATAACAAGAGTATACACCAAGACAACCCCAATATACCCTCGTATACGATAACCTTAATATATACTCGTATACGATACCTTACAAACTTCTTTCTTCCAAATTCATGAAGTGTATCAACAACATCAGCTACCACCCGTACACACATAAATCATCTCAATAACACAACAACAATGTCATCAAAACAGCCGGCAAGCTCAACATAACCTCAAGCACAAGTTCGAATTTTCTATCTACAATTTCCATCCCTAATTAGTTAGTTAAGAATTAATAAACTCAATGACATGAGATGGAACCTTACATCAGAAACTCAAGAACACTCCAATTCAACGATTACTTCACCATGAAGTATCCTCCAAAACCACCGTAAGAAGAAGAACTAGAATCCAACAAGCACCACGGGACTTTAACACTTCAATTACTCTCTTAATCATAATGAAATGGGACGTGGGATGCTGCCAAGTTTGCTTCCTCCAAATGATTTATTCCCCAAGGTAACAAAAATGGTTGCTGGAACGTTTTTAACTCTTCACGATGGGCTATGTCTTACGAAAAGTTGTTGGATACTTTTCTTTTGCTCCAAGAGAAGTCCAAGGACATGAATTAATCTTCAAAATGAAAGAAGCATTCTACAAGTTGAATGAATAAAGCTGGAACATTTTCCTTCAAATTAAAGATGCTAAATAACCTAAAACTAAAAAGGATAATGTACAACTTCTTCCATCATACAATAATGCCAACAATGAGTTAAAAATTCATGGAATATGACTACCTTTATACGTGTAACCCTCCTAGGCTGCCCCTTTTTATTACACCTCACCCATTCATGCCACTACTCACTTAGGTGCATGCATTTTATTTGGCCATTTGTCCACAACACATGTGGACCGTGCCCACATCCTAATATTCCCAACAATCCCAATTAATTTCTTTATCTCAACTCACTTAAATCGTAACCATTTTTAATACACTTCATATACTCATGGTCATAATAATGTGGTAGAGCTCTAGTCCATAGCCTCTTTATACATACACCAAATATTATTCTCAATCACTATCGTCACACTTGTTAAGTCCTAAATAATTTCGGGACCTCATCTTTTTATACACCGATCTCGTTATTTGCACACTTGAACATGATCAAAATCTCTCGGTACGAGCGATTCAAGCCATAGCCCGAAGGTACCGGTATAGTATTGATGAAACTTATACTATTCGATTTGTGTAACCTCCAACCATCACGACACCTACTTATCGCTTGTTAAGCATCGCATAAATAATTATAACCTCCAAAATTAACCTTGTCCTCAAACTTATGTCGATTAACTTCGACGAGTCCAATGTACATAAATACGGGATATAACAGTTATGTTGTTTATTACGATGCTTCAGGTGTTGGACTAGGCTGTGTGTTGATGCAACATGGTAAGGTGATTGTGTATGCTTCAAGGCAATTACGAAAACATGAGAAAAATTATCCAACCCATGATCTAGAATTGGCTGCAGTGATTCATGCATTAAAGATGTGGAGACATTATTTATATGGTGTCCATGTGGATATTTATACAGATCATAAGAGCCTTCAGTATATCTTCAAGCTGAAAGAGTTGAATTTGCGGCAACGACGATGGTTGGAATTGCTAAAAGATTATGATGTTGATATCCTATATAACCCTGGAAAGGCAAATGTCGTGGCTGATGCTCTTAGCCGTAGATCTATGGGAAGTTTGTACGATGTACGACCAGAGAAGAGAGAAATGGCTCGTGAGCTCCAGCAGTTAGCTAGCCTAGGAGTTTGAGTAGTGGACTCAGGTAGCAGGGGAACTACCATTCAGAATTCAGCAGTCTCGTCGCTAGTAGCAGAAGTGAAAGAGCGATAATACGAAGATTCCATGCTAATGCATTGCAGAGATACACTCCTTCAGAAGGAGGAGTCATCATTTGAGATTGCAGGAGACAGAGTTCTCCAATGCCGAGGCAGATTATGTGTTCCTGACGTGGCAGGTTTACACCACCAAATATTGAGAGAAGCTCATTGTTGCCGTTATTCTGTCAACCCTGTAGCAACGAAAATATACCATGATCTTAAGTCTATATATTGGTGGAATGGGATGAAGAAAGATATAGTGGAATTCGTAGCTCAATGTCCCAACTGTCAACAATTGAAAATCGAGCACCGTAAACAGGGCGGATTGTTACAAGCTATAGAAATTCAAACTTGGAAGTGGGAAGTAATTAACATGGACTTCATTACAGGCTTGCCCCGTTCTTGACGTAAGTATGATTTTGTATGGGTGATTGTGGATAGACTCACGAAGTCAGCTCATTTGTTACCAGTCAGAACAATATATGTGGTAGAAGATTCTGCAAAGCTTTATGTTAAAGGGGTAGTAAGACTCCATGGTGTCCCAGCATCTATTATCTCGAATAGAGGAACTCAGTTTACAGCTAATTTTTGGAAGTCCTTCTAAGAGGGTTTAGGGACTCAAGGGATCCTTAGCACGACATTTCACCCGCAGACTGATGGACAAGCTGAACGTACCATTCAGACTCTTGAGGATATGTTATGGGAATGTATGATAGATTTTGGAGGTAATTGGGATGATCACTTACCCCTTATTGAATTTTCTTATAACAATAGTTATCATTCTAGCATCCAAATGGCACCGTATGAGACTTTATATGGGCGAAAGTGTAGATCCCCAATTGGGTGGTTCGAGGTAGGAGAGACTAAATTGATAAGGCGAGACTTAGTCCAGCAAGCCATAGAGAAAGTTAAGCTCATACAAGATCGGTTATTAGCAGCCCAAAGTCGTCAAAAGTCCTATACGGATAATCGTCGAAGGGACTTAGCGTTTCAAGTGAAAGATTGGGTATTCTTGAAGGTGTCACCAATGAAGGGTGTAATGACATTTGGCAAAAAGGGGAAGCTCAGTCCCTGATACATTGGGCCTTATGAGATTGTGCGCAAAGTAGGCAAAGTGGCCTATGAGTTAGACCTACCTCCTGATTTGGAGTTAGTTCACCCAGTTTTCCATTTCTCAATGCTTCGTAAATATGTCAGAGATCCTACTAGGATCGTGTCAATAAATGATGTTCAAGAGACATAAAGTTGACTTATGAAGAGGTACCCATTGCCATATTAGATAGACAAGTACAGAGGCTTAACAAAGAAGTGGCCCCTGTTAAGGTTTTATGGAGAAACAATAAACGAGAAGAAATGACATAGGAAGCGGAATAAATTATGAGATCCAAGTACCCGCATTTATTTCATCCCCTAGAAGGAATCCAAGACAAGACATCAAGATCATAAGATATGTATATTTTCCTTTTTATGATTTTGGGTCGTGTGTAGCCAAACTCTATTGCTATTATGTGTGGCCCTGTGAGGCACTGTTATTATGGGCTGCTGTGACAGGATGGTAGTGCCATATTACAGGGAAAACTCTGGCGAAATTTTTATAGAATTCCCGACGACTTAACATTCGAGGACGAATGTTCTTAAAGGGGGAAGAATGTTACACCTCGAAAATTTTCCGTTGATGCACAGTGAATAGACTAACGAAGAGAACGGAATATACGGTATTTCAATAAGTAAGGAAATGACATTTGATGACCCTAATTAAGATTTCAAAGACGTTCGAGTTAGGGGAAGAATGTTTGCCAAGAGAAGGCAAGGCATACGATAGGTATCGAAAAGAAATTATGAGTAACAAGTTAGCGAGGATTTAATAATGCTTTGGAGAAGAGTTATAACATCCCATAGATTGTTAATGAGGTGATAAACATGTTTTAAGAAGGTTCCATAAGGATTGGAGATCAAACGAATCGACGAGAACGAACTTCGAAAAACTGAGCATTATATGTCAAAACATATTGGCCGTATAAAACATACGGACCATCTATTCAACCGTATAATCAGCCTAGATTAGCATCCCTCTATGGACCAAATCTACGGCCAGACATACGTCAGTATAATTTATACGGACCGTATGTTGGTCCGTAGAAACTGGTCGGGACAGATTTGTGTTATTAATAAGAGATCAAGTCTCATTTTATTTCATTTCCCTTTCACACCCCTTCTCTCTAAAACATCTCTCTACACTTCTCCCACAATAATTCGAGAGATACTAGTGATCAAATACATCAAACTAAGTGAATCAAGTGTAAAAAACCCATTAAAGTTCATCCAAGGCAAGGAATCCAAGTGAAGGTGAAACTAGGGTTTTGCTCAAGTGAGGTGTTTTCACCCAAGGTTCATCCCTACATCATCTAAGGTAAGATTTATGGTATTTCCATGTTGTTTAAGGTATTTGAAAGCTGAAACACTTGGATTGAATAAGGATATAGAAAAATGGGTCATGAATGTGGAAATAATGCCATTTTGAGTAATAGCTTGAATTGAGTCATGATTCTTGATGTGTTGCGATATGGTTATGTTATAAATGATGTTAAGAACATGGGATAGACATTGTATATGAATGAATTTAATTGTGTGTTATGACCATGGATATAGATAATTGGAAGTGAATTGAGAGATATGGATAATGTGGATGAATAAAGACTATTGTTATGATATTGTGAATGTATTATTGACGTTTGGGATTTGATATATGATATGCAGGAAGTCGTATAAATAAAGGGGGTGCTGTCCAATTTTCTCTAGTTTTAATCGTGTAGGCTAGCTATCGATTTTCTAATGATAGTATAACTCTAATAAAGGTAGAAACGTGAGCATTGAAGAAGAACGTGCAAGTGATAGACTAGTGGAATGGGAAGGTATGTAAGGATAACCCTTCTTTCATAAGGCATGGTTCTTTGACCAAATATCTAATCTTCTATAAGCCTATTATGTCCTCCAAATGATGCCATCTTCAAAAGCTACCAAGCTCATGATTATTGATATGTATTACGATTGTACTAAATTCCTCATATGACGAATGATCCTATAAGGATAGATGTAATGACGACGATAATGGTGATGATATAATGATGACAACGATAATAGTGATACCGATAATGATGACGACGATAATAACGATAACGATAATGATGACGATAATAATTGTAATGATGCTAAAGATGCCTATGAGCTTTTACGTATATGTGCCTATGTATGGCTATTATGAAACTCCGAGCTATATGGTCGGGTAGAATATAAGTATATATATATATATAGATATAGATATGATGCGCGCGTACCACTGCAGTTAGGTACGGATAACCCTGAAGCCTTGGTAGGTCCAGGTATGTGTAACCCTGAGCCTTGGTTGGCCAGGTATGTATGATAACTGAGCCTAGCAATGGCCGAGTACGTGAAACACTTAACCTTCGTGGTCGGGTATGCTATGTAAATGCTATATATATGATATGGATATATATATATATATATATATATATATATATATATATATATATATATATGAGTATGAATATGAATATGATACGAATACGAATAGGAATATGTATTTGAATGCGACTATGGATACGGAATGTAAATGAGTATGGATATGATTACGGACACGGATATGGATGTATGTACACAATTACGCGTTAGAAATGGAAAGTCCCTATGAGAAGCAAGTAAGTGCTTATGACGATGATACTACTATCTCTCATCTTATGCTATTTCTATGTTATCTATTATGCTTTCATATTGATATTGATCATGCTTTACATACTCAGTACATTCTTCGTACTGACGTCCTTTTTTTTGTGGACGCTGCGTCATGCCCGCTGGTGGCCAGGAAGACAGACTTGATTCATAGCTACATTACTCAGGAACTACATAGTGGAGCTCCATTTCATTCGGAGCTATAGCTTTTTGTATTGATTCTTTTGTGTACATATTTATGGGCATAGCGTGGTCCTATCCCGCCTATATGATATGACATACTATCTTTAGAGGCTCGTAGACATGTGTATATGGTTAGATGTGTTTGGCCTGTCAGCCTATATTTTGGATGTCATTTTGTTAGCCTCGTCGGCATATGTACATTGCTATGGGCATTGCTATTAATGGTGATATGTATATGTAATGTTTCCCAATGGAAATAGTATGATTGATGGATAGAAAGTATGATTAATATTTGGCTCATTAAAGGTATGTTAAGAGGTGCCCGGGTGGGCTAGCATCGGGTGCTCGTTACGGGCCTCAGGTTGGGTCGTGACAGATGAGAACAAGAAGTGGTAGGATACTGGAAGAACTACAACGCATAGACGGGATACAAATAAGTAGTCAAGGAAAATTTTGGATAAGTGAGCTAAGTGAGGAAAAAGGATTGATAGTGGGAGTGGAAGAGTGCAGTACATTAACTCTCAATGATATATTATAGACGTAAAGTGAAACCGGAAACCCAGAGTAATAAAAATTCCAGTGATAATAGTTGTGGAGTAAGATGAGGGACAAAAGGGGCAAAGTGTGACCAAATGTTCCATAAAATATTTTGATGGATTCCAACGTCCCCATTAACCTATGGATTTGGGAAAATGTTCAGTTACAAAAGGTAGAAGTAGAAGGGCCTTAAAGAAGGTAGCGAGAATGGATCGGTAATGCATAAACGCTTCGTTTAAATGAAAAGCCCTTGACTAGCAGAAAGAAAAATAAGTTAAGCTATACGACAAGAGAACTCCGGTATAATAAGAGACCAAAAGAGTTGGAGGATCGTTAGGGTTGGCCAAGGACTACCGGTACTCGGAAGTTATTAGTGTGTAAGAACACCCTTAAAAGGGGGGAAGAGCAGATCTTATTCTGAAATGAGGTATATCCATGTCGAAATTCTAAAGAAAGAAAGATATTAGCTTAAAGAGGCCAAGATTAGGGACGTAATGGCATATCAAGGATGTGTTAAGAGGGAGCCAAAAGGATTAAGGATAATCAAACCACAAGCAGGTATGAAAAAGGAATTACGATGAATCAAGAAATACTTCATGTGGACATAACGTATGATATTCCTAGGGCCAACATATTCTAAATAGTAATAAAGAGAATAAGGAAGGTCTCCAAGACCATTTCGCGAAGAATGATGGAAAGGATGACAATTGTCACAAACGGAGCAATGGTTGGCAGTTTGGCAATTCCAAAGGAAGGAAGAGCACTGTTCGGCCATATCACCGAATATTAGAAAAAAACTCTTGGATCACTAATTACACTGGATAGGAGAGCATATACTATTGGAATTATAGGAACCATCAACATGAAATTATGCCCAATTGGAATAGGAAGAAGGCTGTTACACCTTGGAAAATCCCTTGTATATGTACAGTGAATAGGCTAACAAAAGACATAGCGTATGCGATGTTTTGATGAGTAAGAAATAGTATTTGATGACCCTCAACAAGATTCCAAAGGCATATAATGCAAGGAAAGAAAGTTGCCAAGGAAAGCGAATCATATGTTGTGTATCGAATAAGAATTTCGAGCAACGAGTCTATGATGGAATAATGATGTCTTGTGGACAAGTAATAATGCCCCTTAGATTGGTATTGAGGTGCTAAACAAGTGTTAATAAGGGTCCATAAGGATCGGAGATCAAACGATTCGACAAAAACGAAATCGCTTCAGTTGGCATTATACGGCCAAACATACGGTCCGTATAAATTATACTGGAAGTATGTTGGACCGTATAATTGGCCAAGAGAAGGATGACATTATGGACCAAACATATGGTCAATAAAAATTATACGGACCGTATGTTGGTCCGTATAACATGGTCGGCCAGATTTTAAGTTTAAGTATAAGGATCCCTTTTTCATTACATCTCATTTCATTCTCACTCCACACCTCAAGAAACATCTAGAATACTCTCTAATATTCTTCCACAAGGGAATCAAAGGAAAACTAAGATCAACAACACCAAATCCATGAAACAAAGTGTATGAAAGCCAAGTTTAACTTCCTCAAAGAAAACCAAAAGAGGTGAGATAGGGTTTTGGTGCTAGAGGAGAAACTCCACTCAAGACTTGTTCAACCATCATCTAAGGTAAGTTTCATGACTAAACCATGTTGTTTAAGGTATTGGAAGGTTAAGGTACTTGAATTGTAGAAAGACATAGGAAATGGGTCATTAATGAGTGAATAGTGTCATGGTTGGATGGTAGTTGGGTTGAACCATGAATGTTTGTGTGTTGTGATTATGAATGCGCTATAAATTACATTTAGACTATGAAATAAGTATTATATACGAGGAAAGGCGATTGTAAGCTATAACCATAAATATGGAGAAATTGAAGAGAAATGGTGGATTGTGGTCAATGTATATAAATGATGATTATTGATTGCGATATTGTGAATGTTATTGTGAGCGTGTGGGAGTCGATATAGCCTATGGGAAAAGTAGTATAAACAAAGCAAGTACTGCCCAAATTTTCCCTAGAATTATTAACGCGTTCTTATAGTCGAATTAAATAATGATAGTGCGAAATCTCTTTTGAAGGTAGAAACGTGATATCGAAGGAGAGCAAGCAAGAGATAGCTTAGTTAAACGTCAATGGTATGTGAGGCTAGTCCTTTCCTTCTAATGGCATGAATCTTCTAGCATGATTTTCCTTCCTCCTCATGAGTTCCTATATTCCAGAAAGCTAAGAGCCTATGTCTATGAATAGTTATATAAGATAGAAGATATGACATGATGATTCTATAATGTTAAAGATGTTATTTATTGCTTACACTCACCTTATATGCTAATCCCTTCAAGGTGAGGCAGAATGTCAATGATTACTCCATAATGAAATCGAGGGATCATGACCTTACGTCACCCCGATCGAGTAAAGTTATCCATAAGCCTTATGCATGTATTATGATAAGTACGTTACGATAAGCATATTATGATGATCATGTATGATGATGACATAACACCGCGCCTAGTTTACCGGGCAGTCACAGCTAAGGCGGGCAGCTATACGATACACCAAGGACAAATGGTATGGGCAGACACCACTAGTGGGCGGCATGAGATGATACCCCGGACGCGGGAGGCCTGGACACAGGCTAATGTTATGATTATCACACCGATCCGATCTGGACGAGCAGCTTATACATTATTACACCGTACCTATATGGGCGGGCAGCTTATATATTTATGCACACATGACCTGATAATGACTATGAGTAAGCCAGTATGCATTACTTCTTTTACACTTGATAGTCAGATACAGCTATTCCATATTGGTATTTATTGTATATCATTTCCTTATTTCCATGTTTATGCTTCTCATACTCAGTATAATATTCGTACTGACGTCCGTTTTCTTTGGACGCTGTGATCATGCCCACAGGTAGATAGAGAGGAGTGCTCGACCCCGACCAGCAGTAGCTGTCAGCTGATTGAAAGCACTCCTTTGTTCGGAGGTGCTTATGACGATTCTTTTGTGCTAGAGGAGAAACTCCACTCAAGACTTGTTCAACCATCATCTAAGGTAAGTTTCATGACTAAACCATGTTGTTTAAGGTATTGGAAGGTTAAGGTACTTGAATTTTAGAAAGACATAGGAAATGGGTCATTAATGAGTGAATAGTGTCATGGTTGGAAGGTAGTTGGGTTGAACCATGAATGTTGGTGTGTTGTGATTATGAATGCATTATAAATTACATTTAGACCATGAAATAAGAATTATATACGAGGAAACGCGATTGTAAGCTATAACCATAAATATGGAGAAATTGAAGAGAAATGGTGGATTGTGGTCAATGTATATAAATGATGACTATTGATTGCGATATTGTGAATGTTGTTGTGAGCGTGTGGGAGTCGATATAGCATAAGGTAAAAGTAGTATAAACAAAGGAAGTACTGCCCAAAGTTTCGCTAGAATTAGTAACGCGTTCTTATAGTCGAATTAACTAACGATAGTGTGAATTCTCTTTTGAAGGTAGAAACGTGATATCGAAGGAGAGCAAGCAAGCGATAGCTTAGTTAAACGTCAATGGTATGTGAGGCTAGTCCTTTCCTTCTAATGGCATGAATCTTCTAGCATGATTTTCCTTCCTCCTCATGAGTTCCTATATTCCAGAAAGCTAAGAGCCTATGTCTATGAATAACTATATAAGATAGAAGATATGACATGATGATTCTATAATGTTAAATATGTTATTTATTGATTACACTCACCTTATATGCTAATCCCTTCAAGGTGAGGCAGAATTTCAATGATTACTCCATAATGAAATCGGGGGATCACGACCTTACGTCACCCCGATCGAGTAAAGTTGTCCATAAGCCTTATTCATGTATTATGATAAGTATGTATGATAAGCATATTATGATGAGCATGTATGATGATGATATAACACCGCGCCTAGTTGGCCGGGCAGTCACCGCTAAGGCGGGCAGCTATACGATACACCAAGGCCAAATGGAATGGCCAGACACCACTAGTGGGCGGCATGATATGATACCCCGGACGCGGGAGGCCTTGACGCAGGCTAATGTTATGATTATCACACCGATCCGATATGGACGGGCAACTTATACATTATGACACCATACCTATATGGGCGGGCAGCTTATATATTTATGCACACATGACCTGATGATGACTATGAGTAAGCTAGCATGCATTACTTCTTTTACACTTGATAGTCAGATACAGCTATTCCATATTGGTATTTATTGTATATCATTTCCTTATTTCCATGTTTATGCTTCTCATACTCAGTATAATATTCGTACTGACGTCCGTTTTCTTTGGACGCTGTGATCATGCCCACAGGTAGATAGAGAGGAGTGCTCGACCCCGACCAGCAGTAGCTGTCAGCTGATTGAAAGCACTCCTTTGTTCGGAGGTGCTTATGACGATTCTTTTGTGTATATTCATGTATATGTATTTTTGGGCATGACGGGGTCTTGTCCCGTCCTTATGTGTATCACTCTAGTAGAGGCTCGTAGATGCGCAGTGTGGGTTAGATGGTCTTACGAGATGCTATTATATGTACATATTATTTTGATGGCCGAGAGGCATATGTATATAAAGGTATTTACGTTTCCATATAAAATATGATTTTCCTACAATTTGAGTATAAAGTTGATAAAAGAGCATTAAATGAGTAAGATGAGTAGTAGAACGAGCGGTGCTTGGTGGATAGCCCCGAGTACCCATCGCGGCCCCTAGCTGGGTCGTGACAAAGGCCACACGGGAAGGCTAACAGAGATTAACGACTGACAAGGTAATCACCGGTATAAGGAAATCGAGGATAAATATATTTATCTTGCAAGAAAGTCGTAATGAAGTAAGAATTTCCATAGCCCTATGCTTCTGGAATTGTATCGTGGGATGCAGGAAAGAAAATTTTGGGAAAACTGTTGGTAGGAATTTGAAGACGTGGTGAGCTATGGAATTAGTTTGAACTCGGATTATTGGTTTGTCCAATCAATATTCATTGGAGAATAATGAAAATGGTGAGAAAACATTACGTACAAATGCATTTTAGGATATCGTTATGACTGATTATGGAAGGGAGTTGGGAAGGATAGGTCAAGGAACATAACCATTATATTTACTAGACATAAAGAGATATGGAGCAAATATTTGGGGTATCAGTGTGAGAGCAGCTGGGATGAGGATGTAAAGGATTAAAGAACTTGACTGAATAACTACAAGGAGTCAGTACAGTTTATATCCAAAATCAATGGGTACAAGAAGGAATAATTCAAAATTGCACCGAAAGAGCAAACGCAAAAAGAGCGTCATATTTTGAGTAAGGGATCTTCCCACTAATAGGAAAATAAGGAATGACAAAAAGGGAGTACTTGGAAGATGACGAGCGGTTATGGCATAGCAAGCCAAGACTATGATAAGGGAAACAGAATGAGAACAGGATATGAGTTGCTATCTGATTATGTGCATAAGAACAAAGAGGTTATAGAGTGCATAGATGAGTCCAATGAAAGAGTTAAGAGCGAACGAGAAGAAACTGATCAAGGTATAGCATAAAGGTACAACGATCGGATTCTAAGAGGAAGGCAACGAACCAACGGAGGTATTATGGGTTGTAAACTTGTTACACCTCAAAAATTTCTCTGTGAACGTACAATGAATAGACCAACGAAGAGTATCAGTGTACGATGTTTTACTAGGAAGGGCATGACTACTTATGAGTTTTGAAAATGCGAAAGTTACAGATTTACACTTCGGCCCAGTTGGCCGTAAAGCAGAATACGACTCGTAAAGTGGTTTACGGATCGTAAACTGCTATTGTCCTCCAATATACAAAATTTCAACTTTCTACCAAATGTCTAAATGGTTAAATACGACTCAGAATACAGACCGTAAATCGAAATATGGCCCATAAACTTTGACCATAAACTACCATGACCTCCAACAAACCTTTCTGGTTCTGTTATGCTTAAATACGGTCGTGAAGGACTGACCGTAAACCAAAATATGGCCCGTAAATTGGGTTTACGGCCACTGTGCACATCGACTATGTTATAGCCCATGTTTTGAGCGTCCGGATAATTCAAGATAATTGCCAAAAGTTAAGGGAAAGACTATTTTTCAAGTTATTTTAATATACAAATGGTTCATTAGTAAGGAAATATTGAGAAAGGCTAAGGGTAAAAAGGAAAATTCACAAGGTGGCCCATAATAATATTGTCGAAGGCTAGGGGCAAAATGGGAATTTCACAAAATATTCAAGAAGGTTCTTGAAGGGGCCATGTTGGCCGTGTGTCATATAGGTATATGTCCACATTTTTATTTAATGGGAACTAATTATATATATATGTGTGGACTAAAGCTTACATAAGAAGACAATTAGTCTTCTTTGTTTATTTTTAAGAAAGTTCAAGGGAAGAAGGGGACATGTGTCCACCTTGTGTTGGTAGAGCCATATATATATATATATATATATATATATATATATATATATATATATATAATTTATTACCAAAATAAGGGCAACTCATCATTTTGACTCTAGAACATTGGAAAAAAAAGAAGAAGAAGAAGAAAGAGATATAGTAGTGTTCGGCCATGGCTCAAAAAAATTGAGGCCATTGAAATTGATCAAGAAAAATTATTTATTCTAGATTTTATACTAATTTGAAGGCCCTAATTAACATGGAGTGATTGTTGGAACAAGCAAAGTATTCATGGTGCAAGATGGAAGCTCTAGCTGAATAGAAGAGTCAAAGAATAAAGGTAAGGTTTGATCTTCCCTCTCATATGTCATGAATGTTTTGTACATGTTGTAGTGTGTAGAAATGGATGAAAACCATGAAATATGTGTGTGAAAGTGATGGCCGTGTATATGGGGTGTTGTGGCCGTGTGGTTATTGTGTGGTGTAGGAGAGAAGGAATCAATTTTATTTAGTATTTTGATTGTTATAGATGTGGATTCCATGATGAAAATGAAGGTTGGATGAATTGAAATGAAGTCGTAATCGTTGAGAAATTATTGGAGGAATTAATGTGATTCTAATATGGTTTCTTGTAATTATGAGCATAAAGTTGTTAGTGTGTGAATTATTGGTATAGTTCATGAATTGAAGGAAGGAAATGTGTCGTTATTGTTCTTGTTGAATTTGGAAGGTTTCGGGTAAAGTAGTATGTTGATTGGGTTGTTTGAATATTATGTGAATTAAATTGAATATAAATGAAACGTCGTTGAATTGTATGACAAAGGTTGTTAATGTTAGAATGCGTCTTGAATTGATTGTTGATGTTGTTGGCATGATTGTTGGTATTGTTGTTGATAATTTGGCCGAGTTGAATTCTTGGATTGTTGATTGATGATTTGGGCCGAGTTAGATTCTCGGGGATGGTGTATTTACAGGGGAAATGCTGCCAAAATTTTGGTAGAATATAAATGAATTCATTTGAAAGACTAAGACAAGCATATGTCGATAAATCTAATGATTATGTCAATTCTCTTGAATGTATACTAGCAAGTTTGGACGAATAAGCGTAGCTAATAGGACGTGGAACAGGTATGTAAGGCTTACCCTTTCTTTCATTTGGCATGATCTTTGTGAAACCAATATGACAAAGTATATGTATATGTACGATTTCAAAGAAACTCCTATTCTTAGAGCCACTAGGATGGCTAACGTTCTTGATTTCCATAAACTGTTTCATATGGTTTTGATGCCTATCCATGATGTCCAAAGTTCGGTTGATATGTTTCCGAATGACATTCGAGAGATAATTGATATGACTAATGTCTTGGTTTTCAAATGATAGCATGTTTGATTATCCCATCGAGTCTTTGATACATTTTGATAAGTACATATGGTTCCAAAAGTTCTATGTTGATTTGATCCATAGCGATATTCGAAAGGTACTTGGCATGATTATTGCTTTGATTTTCAAAAAATAGCTTCTGAAACGTTCATAAAAGGTTTTGTACTTCAAACGCTCATAACTTTCTTATACTAAATCGGATTGACCCGAAACTTATTTCTCAGCCTTCAGGTGTCGGAAAGTATACTTGTCCATCGAGTCTTCCATAATATATTCGGAGGTTACCGACCTTACGTCACTCCGATAGAGACATAACATTCTGTGGGCTCTCCTGCATGTTGCTTATATGATATATGTATATGTATATGTATTTGGGGCAAGGGGAAAAGTGAGGCGCTATAGACGCATAGCCACCTGATCAGTTGGTATAATATGATATCGTCCCGGATGCGGGATGCCTGGACGCGGGATATATGGATAAATGGATCGGGCTGCACGTTCCGCAACAATATAATATATGTATATGGATCGGGCTGCACGTTCCGCAGCAATATAGTATATATATATATATATGGATCGGGCTGCACGTTCCGCAGCAATATAATGTATAAATGGATCGGGCTGCACGTTCCGCAGCAATATAGTATATATATATATATATATATGGATCGGGCTGCACGTTCCGCAGCACTAGGCATGCATGGTCTGAGTTTGGAAAGTAAGCATTGTGACACTCTGGATGATCTACTTATTTTCTGTACTTTTCTGACATATGACATCAGTATACCTGATTTGCGTTCGCAAGATAAGCACTCTGGTATTCTGGCTAATGTACTTACCTTTTGTACTGCTTGTTTCGATTATGGTTCTGTTTTCTGTATTCCATGCCTTACATGCTCAGTACATATTCCGTACTGACCCCTTTTCTTCGGGGGCTGCGTTTCATGCCACGCAGGTACACCCAGATGAGTAGACGACATTACTAGAAGATGCTTCAGCTGGATTGGCGAGCTCCACTTCTTTTCGGAGTGTTGCCGAGTCAGAGTTTATATGTTATAATTTCTGATTGATGTTAGAGACATTGCAGACAGAGTCGTGGGTATAGAATGTCAGTTTTGTAACCGGCTCCATCAGCCGATGTGTCATTCTGTGTTATGTGATAAATTCCATATGATTTCAGATTTTGTTTGATTGAGAGCAACGAAAAAAAAAATTCTGAAAGCTCCCATTATGTATTTCATTTTATTTGATTTAAGAGTTCAAAGAGACTATGTGTGTAATAAGAGTCAGCGGGTTCGCTCGGCTCCGAATATGTGGTCGGGTGCCCATCACACCCTAGTAAGATCGGGGTGTGACAGACTACTGTTCATAAAAATCAGATTTTAAGTTAAGTATAAGGGACCCTTTTTCATTCCATTCAATTCATTTTCACTCCACACTTCAAGAAACATCTAGAATACTCTCTAATATTCATCCACAAGAGAAGAAAAGGAAAATCAAAATCAACAACACTAAAACCATGAAATCAAGAGTGTGAAACTCATCAAAGTTCATCTACACCAAGAAATTGCAAAGGAAGTGAAGTAGGGTTTTTGGTATAGAAGAGTATTGCTACTCAAGGCTTGTTCCTACCACATCTAAGGTAAGTTTTATGACTTTCTCATAATGATTGAAGCATTTATACGTTGAAGCACTTGGATTATAGAAGAGTGTCGTAAATGGGTCATAAAATGTGAATAGTGCCATAGTTGAATGATAGTTGGACTGAATTATGAATGTTGATGAGTTGGGTACAAATATGTTATAAATTACGTGTAGGCCATAAAATAGGTGTGATGTATGAGAAAATGTGATGATGAGATAAAACCCGTAAATGTGTTAAATGTAGATAAATGACAATTGTTGGTACGATATTGTGAGTGTTGTTGTGAACGTTTGGTAGTTGAAATGAAACAAAGGAAATGCGGCCCAATTTTCCCTAGAAAATAGTCACGCGTTCTTATAGTCGATTAACTGACGTTGATGCGAATTCTCTTGAAGGTAAAGACGCGAATATTGAAGAGAAACGATCAAGCAGTAGAATAGCTAAAGGAAAAGGTATGTAAGGCTTATCTTTTCTTGCAAAAGGCATGAATCCTTCAAGTCATATATAATCCTTCTACAAAACGAAGCCTATGAGTCCTTCAATATATTGAATTACATACGAATATGATGGTGATGATAATGAGCTAGAGTATAGCAATTCAAGAAATTGTGGTATGATGTTCCTATAGGGCTAATGATGTTATCTTTGTTAACACTCACCTTATGGTCTAGTTCCTTCAAGGCCAGGCACGATACTCATAGACGTTCATAATATAAGCGGGGGCTCTTGACCTTACATCACCCCGACATTGTTATAGATTGTTCATAAGCCTCAATGCATCTCCTATGACCAATGTTTCGAGAAACCACGAGTCTATGTTCATAAAGGATTTCATGTGAGATAAAAGTGAGAGATATGCTATATAAATGATAATGGAAATGATGAGCTTAAGCCCAAAGATTATAAAGACTATCATACGATATTTATACGAAATTCATGCTACGAATATGATGTGATTTTCATAGATTGTCTTTAAATTTAAATGTGTGCATTAATGAAAGGTTACGATAAGCTTATAAGATGTATGTGATGGCAATGATATTGATGAGATATATTGATCCTTGTATGATGCATGTGATATGGTCGAGCCACTATGTGGCCGAATATGAAAGATATGTATGTGATATTGTGGAGCCACTACGTGGCCGAATACGGATACTGTGAAGCCAACATGTGGTCGAATACGGATATTGTCGAGCCTACCTGACCGAATACGGATAATGTTTTATGTGTATGAGAAGCTACGGCACTACGATGATGAATTATATGACATGATGATGTATACGCTATGATGGTTCATGTACGACGATTATGTATATGTGATATATGTATGAAATGTATTCACCCTTAAAGGTCGCGTAGGTTTTGCCTTCACTTCATGACTTATGATTTCTCTATTATGTTTGTTTCATTCATGCATTACATACTCAGTTCAATATTCGTACTGACGTCCGTTTTCTTTGGACGCTGTGTTCATGCCCACAGGTAGACAGGGAGACGACACAGACCTTTAGGAGCTATCAGCAGATTTGCAGAAGCACTCCATTATTCCGGAGGTGCTAATCGAGTTTATACTTTTGTGTATATATATATGTATAAGTATTTTTGACACGATGGGGTCTTGTCCCGTCCATATGTCTAGTACTCTAGTAGGGGCTCGTATATACGTATGTGTGGGTTATATGGTCTCACAAGGTCACTACTGTATATATGTAGATATGTGTACATTATCATTTGATAGACAAATGGCTTATGTATATAAAAGTATTTATGTTCATAAATGAACATGATTTTATTATGATTATGAGATTATGAACGAAAAAAGAGGCTTAATGAGTATGATGAGTAGTAGAACGAGCGGTGCTCAGTTGTCAGCCCCGGGTATCCGTCACGGCCCCTAGCTGGGTCGTGACAGAAGTGGTATCAGAGAAGTTCAGTCCTAGGAAGTGTCTACGAGCCATGTCTAGTAGAGTCTTGTTTATGGTGTGTTGCGTTCCATATCAATAAACAAGGTCTATAGGGCATTTAGGAAACAAAAATGACCATCTTTCTTCTTATGAGATCGTGCGATAGAGCCGTGTATAAGATTTTATCCTCCCTAATAGTGTGTTGTGATTTCAGAATGCCGCCAAAGGGAAAAGCTACAGCCGCCCAGAAGGGCAAGACTACGGCAAAGAGGCGGGTAGAAAGAGAGCCTCTGATGTATGTAGAAGAGGGCGAGTCACATAATGAGGCCCTATTTAATACTTCCTCCACCCCGCCTGATGTGGAAGAACAAGGAGGAGCTCCAGCTCCAATTCCTCCCCCGGTTGCTTCGGGCAACAAATGACCGAGGCTATCCGCTTATTGACACAACTAGTTGCCGCCCAGACACAGCTACAGGGTTCGGGTTCAAGTGACAGGGCCGTTAGTACTAGAGCCCGCGATTTTATGACCCGCAAGACTTTATTGATGAGATGTTAAGGACATTGAAAATTATCCATGCCTCCGAGACTGAATCCGTGGAGTTAGCATCTTACAGACTCTGGGACATGGCAGTCTTATGGTATAATAATTGGGTATTATCAAGAGGAGAGAATGCGCCTCCTCCGGTTTGGCAAGAATTTGTAGAGGCCTTCATCCGCCACTACTTGCCACCTGAGGTCCGCCAAGCTAGAGCGGATAGGTTCTTAAATTTGAAACAAGGGAATATGAGTGCCCCGGAGTATAGCCTTCAATTCAGTTTGTTGTCTAGATATGCCCCGGCTATGGTGGCCGATATGGGAGATAGAGTGCATAGGTTTGTGAGTGGCCTAGGGCCACATTTGTTCAAAGATTGCTTAACGGCTTCATTGCAAGATGGGATAGACATCTCCCGCATTCAAGCCCATGCTCAAAATATCGAAGAGCAACGACATCCGCAAATGGGCGAGCGTGATATGGATCAGGGGCTAAGTAAGAGGGCCAGATCCATAGGTGCTGATAGCGACCATAGAAGGGGATCCAGGCAGATGTATTCTAGGCACTCAGGTCAGTTGGTAGTATACCTCCACTAGTTGCAGACCAGGGGTTCGACTTCTCTAGTCATCCCAGACCGGATTAGAGTTTCACCGAGTCGGGCTCTCAGTATAGGAGTGATTCAGGCCAGATGAGATCATCTATACCACAATGTACCCAGTGCAGTAAGCTACATTGGGGGCCATGCCGATTGGGCTCATATGTTTGTTATGTTTGCGGCCAGCCAGGTCACATTATGAGAGAGTCCCCGTTTCGAGGCGGTAGGCACGCGGTTCAGCCCGCAAGATCAGCGGCTGGTTCTTCTTCGGTGCGCCCGGGAGGGCAGACTTCCCCGGGTCCGGCAGGGCGAGGTAGAGGCAGAGGGGGAGCAACTACTTCAGGTGCCACTCAGCCCCGTATATATGCTTTAGTTGAGCGACAGGATCCATAGTCATTTCCCGATGCTGTCACAGGTATATCTGTACCTTTGATAATGTGTGAAAGGAGAAATAATTATTTATCATATTAAACAAGTATGAATTGAGAGGTTTAATGCTATGTAGCGACGGTAATCGGTAAAGTACGATATGTGGTATTAACAGTTTTTATATATATATCCTTGAGGATAGTATTGATCCACCACTGGTAATCTATATGAAATACCTTTAGAAATACTACCGATAAGACTTAAAGGGGATTGTGAGGACGATGCTACACAAGCTTTAAGGAAGTAGGGTGTGAAGGGTAGAACCTCCAAGATAGCAGTTGCTAAAGAATAGAGAAAAGATAGGGTCAGTTAGAAACAAAAAAGTAAGAGAGTGACATGCGCTACCGAGCAAGTTAGTTATTGATGAAAGCTTTCTTATCGTGTAGACTATATTGTCAATATATATTTTATGAAGATGTGAGTGTGAGGAAAATATACGAGACATGAGTTATAGCACCTTAGAAGTTACCACTATAGGATTATGGAGTTAGTAGTACGAGGCTGCATAATCAATAAAGGACATGAGGGATGTCCTAGAAGAATTTACTCTATGATGAAAAGGGAATGGGAGAGATGTAAGTTAAGAACCAAGCTTGAAAAAGGTATGTACGTTTTCTTTTCATGCTTTTGGGTCGTGTGTGGCCATAGATATGTTGCAATTATGTTGTGGCCCTGTGAGGCAATGATATTATGGGTTGTTGTGACAGGGTGGTAGTACCATATTACAAGGGAAACTCTGGCGAATTTTTCGTAGAATCCCTGCTGACTTAACATTCGAGGACGAATGTTCCAAAAGGGGGGAAGAATGTTACACCTCGGAAATTTCTCCGTGAATGTACAATGAATAGACCAACGAAGAGTATGAGTGTACGATGTTTTACTAGGAAGGGGATGACTACTTATGAGTTTTGAAAATGCGAAGGTTGCAAATTTGCACTTCGGCCCAGTTGGCCGTAAAGTAGAATACGGCCCGTAAACTGCTATCGTTATCCAATATACAAAATTTCAACTTTCTGCCAAATGTCTAAATGGTTAAATACGACTAAGAATACGGACCGTAAATCGAAATACGGCCCGTAAACTGTGACCGTAAACTACCATGACCTCCAGCAAACCTTTCTGGTTCTGTTATGCTTAAATACGGTCATGAAGGACGGACCGTAAACCAGAATACGGCCCGTAAACTGGGTTTACGGCCACTGTGCACTTCGACTACTGTTCATAAAAATCAGATTTTAAGTTAAGTATAAGGGACCCTTTTTCATTCAATTCATTTCATTTTCACTCCACACTTCAAGAAACATCTAGAATACTCTCTAATATTCATCCACAAAAGTAGCAAAAGAAAATCAAGATCAACAACACTAAAACCATGAAATAAAGAGTGTGAAACTCATCAAAGTTCATCTACACCAAGAAATTGCAAAGGAAGTGAAGTAGGGTTTTTGGTATAGAAGAGTATTGCTACTCAAGTCTTGTTCCTACCACATCTAAGGTAAGTTTTATGACTTTCTCATGATGATTGAAGAATTTATACATTGAAACACTTGGGTTATAGAAGAGTGTAGTAAATGGGTCATAAAATGTGAATAGTGCCATAGTTGAATGGTAGTTGGATTGAATTATGAATGTTGATGAGTTGGGATTATAAATATGTTATAAATGACATGTAGGCCATAAAATAGATGTGATGTATGAGAAAATGTGATGATGAGCTAAAACCCGTAAATGTGGAGAAATTGGAGAAAATGGTGGAATGTGGTAAATGTAGATAAATGACGATTGTTGGTACGATATTGTGAGTGTTATTGTGAACGTTTGGTAGTTGAAATGAAACATGGGAAATGTAGTAGAAACAAAGGAAATTCTGCCCAATTTTCCCTAGAAAATAGTCACGCGTTCTTATAGTCGATTAACTGACGTTGATGCGAATTCTCTTGAAGGTAAAGACGCGAATATTGAAGAGAAACGATCAAGCAGTAGAATAGCTAAAGGAAAAGGTATGTAAGGCTTATCTTTTCTTGCAAAAGGCATGAATCCTTCAAGTCATATATAATCCTTCTACAAAACGAAGCCTATGAGTCCTTCAATATATTGAATTACATACGAATATGATGGTGATGATAATGAGCTAGAGTATAGCAATTCAAGAAATTGTGGTATGATGTTCCTATAGGGCTAATGATGTTATCTTTGTTAACACTCACCTTATGGTCTAGTTCCTTCAAGGCCAGGCACGATACTCATAGACGTTCATAATATAAGCGGGGGCTCTTGACCTTACATCACCCCGACATTGTTATAGATTGTTCATAAGCCTCAATGCATCTCCTATGACCAATGTTTCGAGAAACCACGAGTCTATGTTCATAAAGGATTTCATGTGAGATAAAGGTGAGAGATATGCTATATAAATGATAATGGAAATGATGAGCTTAAGCCCAAAGATTATAAAGACTATCATACGATATTTATACGAAATTCATGCTACGAATATGATGTGATTTTCATAGATTGTCTTTAAATTTAAATGTGTGCATTAATGAAAGGTTACGATAAACTTATAAGATGTATGTGATGGCAATGATATTGATGAGATATATTGATCCTTGTATGATGCATGTGATATGGTCGAGCCACTACGTCGCCAAATACGGATACTGTCGAGCCACCATGTGGCCGAATACGGATATTGTCGAGCCTACGTGGTCGAATACGGATAATGTTTTATGTGTATGAGAAGCTACGACACTAACATGATGAATTATATGACATGATGATGTATACGCTATGATGGTTCATGTACGACGATTATGTATATGTTATATATGTATGAAATGTATTCACCCTTAAAGGTCGCGCAGGTTTTGCCTTCACCTCATGACTTATGATTTCTCTATTATGTTTGTTTCTTTCATGCTTTACGTACTATGTACAATATTTGTACTGATGTCCGTTTTCTTTGAACGTTGTGTTCATGCCCACAGGTAGACAGGGAGACGGCGCAGACCTTTAGGAGCTATCAACAGATTTGCAGAAGCACTCCATTATTCCGGAGGTGCTAATCGGGTTTATACTTTTGTGTATATATGTATGTATAAGTATTTTGGGCACGACGGAGTCTTGTCCCGTCCATATGTCTAGTACTCTAGTAGAGGCTCATAGATACGTATGTGTGGGTTATATGGTCTCACAAGGTCACTTCTGTATATATGTAGATATGTGTACATTATCTTTTGATAGCCAAAGGGCTTATGTATATAAAAGTATTTATGTTCTTTAATGAAAATGATTTTCTTATGATTATGAGATTATGAAAGAAAAAGGAGGCTTAATGAGTATGATGAGTAGTAGAACGAGCGGTGCTCGGTGGTCAACCCCGGGTATCCGTCACGGCCCCTAGCTGGGTCGTGACAAAACTACAACATTCGAGGATGAATATTTTCAAAGGGGGAAGAATGTTTTTATGAGGATTACGATGTTGATGATTTTATGCTTAAAGGTCTCAAGTTATGATTTCAACGATGATATGAAAATGTTGAGCTATTTCATGATTTTCTCAATTTTGTTCATTGTTGTTGATCTCACCTCATGAATCGTTCCTTCGAGGTGAGATATAGCGATAGTGGTTGTTCCATAATATGAATCGGAGGTTACTGACCTGACTTCACCCAATAAAGTTGTAGCTTCCATATGAGCTTTCATACATGCTATTTACATTATGTATATGACTAACTTATATGGATCGGGTCGTACGTTCCTCGGCACTAACTTATATGGATCGGGCCGTACGTTCCTTGGCACTAACTTATATGGATCGGGCCGTTCGATCCTCGGCACAAACTTATATGGATCGGGTCGTACGTTCCTCGGCACTAACATATGATATATATGGATCGGGTTGTACGTTCCACAGCACTAACATTTACGGATCGGGTTGCACGTTCCGCAACACTAATACTTATATTATATGTGTGTGTATATATACATATATAGGTGCTTGTGTATATATGATTTTAAGATGTACAAGTTATCCCTCCTATTTCATGTTACCTTTCATATCTACATATGTTATTATTTATGCCTTACATACTCAGTACATTATTCGTACTGACCCCCTTTCTTCGGGGCTACGTTTCATGCCTGCAGGTATAGATATTCAGTTTGGTGATCCTCTGGTTTAGGACTTCAGCTTAGCTTCTTGGAGGGCTCTATTGTTCTAGAGATCGAGTCATTTTGGTACAGATCCTTTGACATAGGCTTTATTATACTCTTAGAGGTCTGTAGACATATGTGGGTTGCGTATATACGGTTTGGTTAGCTATGCAGATGTAGTGTGTTTTGGATATTCCTGTGTATAGTGGCAGCCTTATCATCTTGCATATTTTTTTATGTTTATTTAGCTGTGGCTTCTCAAGAGACAGGTTCTTTTTGATGTATGATATGATGAGTTTACACTGTGCTTTTACAGATTGCCATATTGTTTTCAGTTTCGGTCTGATTATATCTAGCAGGTTCGTATACGGGTGTCCAGTTCGGGCACTAGTCATGGCCCATCGGTTTGGGTCGTGAGATGGGGATTCTACGAAAAGGTGTAAAGTTCTAATCTTTCTCATCTAAAACCATTGTAGATTGATTGTTGAACCTTGGGAATTGCATTTTGCTAGCTTTCAGCGGGATTTGAGGTATGTCTCTTTTGAAAACCTTATTTTGGAATGTATGTCTCCTTTCCCAATGATGTTTATTGAATAAAAAGGTGAACTTTCCATACTTTTGTAACCCTATTTCATGCATTGATTGTGGTTAGTGTGCGTGAGGGGACAAGCCCACATTAAACCTTAATTGTATTATACTCTATACATGTATACCTAATTCTAATCATTTTCCTCTATAAGAGATGGTCATCAATAATGGTTAAGGGTTGGTAATGGTGTTTTATAATGAACTATGACAATCGAACCTTGTTTAATGAAGTGGAAACGTTTTCAAGATTATCAATGAAATGATGTATCTTTGTAATGACATGATGAACTTAAATGCTAATTGATGATGTGACTACCTTGAGATAAATTGTGATTCGGCTTCCATGCTATGAACTTTGTTGTTGTGTTTGGCCTAGCTACTCGGGAGGAAGGCTAATCACTATGGATCCTAGTGTGGTAATGCCTAGCCATTCGGGAGGAAGAGTGGCCACTGCCGGGTTCATCACCCGGGGTACGGTTTATGCCTAGCTATTCGGGAGGTAGGATAGATATCGAGAATTACATATTCCGGTGTGGTGCGCTGTGTTTAGGGAACCTCTAAGGTCATTCCTTCGATGTTATTGATTCTTGGGCCTGTATTGGCAAGTGTGATATCCTTATCCTTTTATGGAACTATTGGTGATAATCATGATCAATTTAAAAAGCATATTTGAAAGTTGTAACTTGACTAAAGGCTTTATAATCAGTTTCAATAATTCTTATTGAGATATACAAGCTGAATAACTGATTTCGAGTTGCTTCATACTATCCTTAGAACTGATTTCTTTTAAGTATTATTGTACTTTATTTTCATATTACTTGTTGTCCCCGAGGCACTCACTGAGTACAAAGTACTCAGGCATACCATTGTTGTTTTTGATGGTATGTTAGGTAACGGAGAAGAGCAGGTTCTGATACTCAAAATGCTTAGGAAGGACTTGTTGTTGCTGCTAACTTTGTGAGCCCACATGTTCATCCATGGGACACCCCTTATCATATTTATTTACTATTCTAGTTTTTTTTGGGCTGTGTTCCGATGTGTCAAACAATTACTCTTTTATCTTAGAAGCTCCATAGTACACATTCTTGTGGGTAGTTGTTGAGTTTTATTTAACTCTTGGGAATTTGTCACGTTTTGATTAAGTTTTATAATATTAAAGACTTCCGCTGATTTAATTCATTATCATAATTTACTTGTATTTATTTTATAAACTGTTGGCGGCGAATATTGAACCTGGACGGTTCAAGTGTTGTTATTGCATCTTTTAGGTTCTTCCGATGTTGTTCATGACGTCGGATGCCGGTCACGTTTAATGTGGGTTTTGGGGCGTGACAACGGGTAATGCTAAGATCCTAACGAAGTCAAAAGAAGCTTGAGCTTTTAAACTCTCTCCTCATAATCATCGGACCACTGGAAGGGAACATCTTTCTGAGTCAATCTGGTCAAAGATGAAGCAATAGTAGCAACACCCTTAACAAGCTGCGGTAATAGATGGCCAAACCCACAAAACTATGAACCTTAACAACAGTAGTGGGCCTCGCCCAATCCCTCACAACCTCAATCTTCTGTGGGTCAACCATAATCCCATCCTTAGACACAACGTGGCCCAAGAATGCCACAGACTCCAACCAGAACTCACACTTAGAAAACATAGTAAACATGCTATGCTTCTTCAACAATCCAAGAACAGTATGAAGATGTCTCTCATGCTCCTCTCTACTCTTGGAATACACCAAGATATCATCAATAAACACAATCACGAAGGAATCGAAGAATGGCCTAAAGATGTCATTCATCAAAGTCATAAATGCAGCCTGGGTATTAGTAAGCCCAAAAAACATCACTAGAAATTCATAGTGGCCATATCTTGTCCGAAAGGCTGGTGGTGGTAGCCTGAACACAAGTTAATCTGCGAAAATACTGAAGCATCCGGAAGCTAGTCAAATAGATCATCAATACGGGGCATAGAACACTTATTTCGAATGGTAACCTTGTTTAGCTGGAGATAATCAATGCACATCCTCATGGTTCCATCTTTCTTCTTCACAAATAACACAGGAGCACCCCAAGGGGAGACACTTGGTCTAATGAACACCTTGCTCAATAAATCCTGTAACTGCTCCTTCAGCTCTCTTGACTCGGACGGTCTCATCCAATATGGAGGAATAGAAATAGGGTGAGTGCCGGAATCTAAGTCAATAAATAAATCAATTTCACGATCGGGTGGCATACCCGACAGATCAGACGGGAATACCTCCACGAACTCGCTCATAATAGAAATTGACTAAAGGGGTAGAGATGAGTAACAATGGGCCCCACCACGTCCAGTCTGAGATCCCCCTCTCACACTCTGGGACCTACCTCTAGCTGCTTGGGGTCCACCTCTGGAACCTTGATGTCACGACCCAACTAGGGGCCGTGACGGGTACCCGATACTTGTACCGAGCACCTCTTATCTCGTATCGTATTCTTATTACTAAGTGGGCCGAATGAACATCACCGTACTTTTTTTTTCTGCTTAACATTAACATTAGTAGCATAATTATAAACATAGGCTAGCAAACTTTACTAGCACATTACACAGCGACGAGGACCATCAAAAGTACAAAACATCTAACTGTACATATCTGTCTACGAGCCTCTAAACATAGTACACATATACATAAGAAGGGCCGAGTACTGCCGTGCCCGAACATATATACACAAAATAGTACCAAGGAACTGAGGCTCCGGAACAACTGGAGCGCTGCTACAATACTGCTGATGAAGCTCCTAGGAGTCAAGTCTGTCTACCTGCTGACCTGCGCGGCATGGAACGCAACGTCCACAAGAAGGGACGTCAGTACGAAGAGTGTACCGAGTATGTAAAGCATGAAAGATAATACAAACAGAAACATAAGGTATGATTAACAATATCATGGGATCATAGGACATATAGTGATACAAGAAAGTAACCTGTACATAGGAATACCCTTTTCGGGCCGGATACCATGCATGCTTGTCCTTCCCTTTAAAAACAACATTTCTTTTTCATAGACATAGAAAATAGAACTTATATCATGTCATGTCTTATCATATCATATCATATCATATCATAGCGCATCATGTCATATCGTATCATATCATGTCATGTCATAGCGTATCATGTCATATCGTATCATATCATGTCATGTCATAGCGTATCATGTCATAGCATATCAGATCATGTCATATCATAGCGCCGAACAATGTCGGCTCGCCCACATAGCACCGAAATACGTCGGCTCGCCCATATATCCCGTGTCCGGGATGATAACGCCAGCTGACCAGGTGGCAATGAAACATGTATCCCTTCCCATCCCCCATATATCCCTTCCCCCACCCCATGTACATATTCATATCTCATATACATATGTCATATAAGCATGCAGGAGAGCCCAAAGAAAACCATGTATCCATTGGAGTGACGTAAGGTCGGTGACCTCCGATTACATTATGGTATAACCGTGACCGCTTTGTCTCACCTTGAAGGAACTAGTATCATAAGGCGAGACTATCAATGAAGAGTGTCATTATGAGAAAACATAAAATAGGGTCATAAGGCATCGTTTCATATACTTGGAACCTCTAAAGTAGTCATTACCCATAATAGAGTTGAGATATCAAGAAATAATTTAACATTGTCATATTGTCATATTCATAGTAGGAACATATCGTCAACATATCTATCATAGACATTTGAGACTTTACGACTTGGGGATCATGCCTTTGAAATCTTTAGAAGATAGTGTCATAACCAAGGAATAGAATTAAAAATCAAGAACTAGTTTGATTCTTTCGTATTCACATTGGGTCCTTAGCCTAAGACTCTTAGTCATGGAATCATTCTTGTCATACTTATCATAGACGTATTATCTTCCTTAGCATCATCGTTATCATGGTTATCATAGACATATTTCCATTAGAATGGTACGGTACTTATCGTTTGATAATCGGGACAAGGGTCAAAAGTTTCCTTTGAATTCTGCTTCAAAATAAGTCAAACGGAACAATAAGAAAAATCCGGGAACAATGGGCCCACCTCGGGCCGAATGAGGTAGCGTGCACAATTTACATATATTACTGGTCATGGCGTTACTTGTGAGGGTTTCAAGGTAGTCGGGTCCTATTTATGCAAGTTCTAAAGGTTTGGAAAGTTTTTCCAACGTTTCGCACACTTTCTAATTCAATTCTACTGAATGAAAGAGGGGAAAATTTAGGTGCGGATTCCGGAAAATAGAGTTGTCCCCGAGGTTCATATCCAACATATTACGTCTAATACATGCCATAGAAAGAAGGGTGAAGCCTTACATACCTCTTTCCGCTCCTTATGCTATTCCAAATTCAAGTTGCAAATCCGCCACAATCTACAAATTGGTCATATTTACCAAACTTTGGTTAGAGCATTTAGAATTGGAATCTTAAGATAATACTTGGCTACCGAAATTCCGGCAGCATTTCCCCTGTAAATACTCCATCCCACCAAGTTCAACTTGGCCAATTTCAATCAACAATAATCCCGGGAATTCAACCCGGCCAAACTATCAACATAATGTCAACAACCATACTAAAAATTTCCATATTCAATCCAAGATACATTATAATAACTCAATCAATATACTACTTCCTTCAAAACCTTCCAACTCCAATAAAAACAATAACAACCTTATAATATATGTTCCAACAATACCATACTAATATCATTGTCTTCCATACATGTAAGAACATAGTATTCAATTTACATCAACTTCAACCACAAGTCTCCAATTTCCATAATTTCTCTAAGATCATTAAGCTTTTTATTAGCAATATAGAATCCACATAACAACAACCAATACACTAAATAAAATTAACTCATTTTCCTCCACACCACACCACAACTACACGGCCAACATCATGCATACACAACTACAACCTCTCCAAAATCATTCAACTTCCATTATCAACATAGCATCCACAACAATAACAACCAAACACTAGATAGAATAATTAAAACATGATTCATACACACACATAGGCATGCACAACCACACACCTATATTCTTGTTCTTCATGAATTTCACTCATTTTTACACACTACAACATGCACAACATCCATAACATATAAGAAAAGGATGAATCCTTACCTTCTTCTTTGATTCTCCAACTTGCTTGAATTTGTGTTTTTCTTGCTTCAATAACAACTCTACTTTGTTAAGGACCCTCCACTTGGTAGAAAATAATTTTTGAAGGAATTTTTGTCAATTTTCTTGTTGATTTTTGCACTTGGCCGAAATGGCCCTTGAAGCTTCTTCTTTCTCTCTCTTTTTTTTTTTCCAAGTCTTGAAACTTCTAGAGAGCAAAATGAAGAACATGACTAATTTGGCTTATTTATTCATTTCCCACATGGGCCTTGGCCCATTAAGAAAGGGTTGGATGGCCAACATGGCCCAATTCAACACAAGCCCATTTTTTTGTTTTATTTTTGCACTTCATGACAAATTTTAATTTTTTCCAATTTCCAAATTTGCCCTTCGTCTTCCTCCATAATTCCACGAGTCATATTGCGAATTCCCCTTTATGCCCTTAACCTTTCTTAATATTCCCACTTCAAAATTTTCATAACCAGCTCATGTGCTTAACAAAATAAAAATAAAGCCTCACTTGTCATTTTCCCGCAGTTACCTTGAATTGTCCGAGCGCCCAAAAATGCGGGATATAACACTTGAGAACCACCGTGGCCTGACCGAGCACCACCCCTCTGATAAGCACTACCTCGACCATCAGACGATGTCGGAGTCCTCTATGGCTGATAATCCCGTCTGGGTCGGGAACACCTCCTAGAAATATGTATAACCTCTCCACATGAAAAATAGATCAGATGGGACAAAGGCTGATAAACTAAAGCTAAGGACCCAGATGAAACAACCCTATCTACTGGTCGTGAAAATGAACTCTCAGGAGCTCTCTGTCTAGGTGGTTGACTGGAGGTAGCCTGCAAAGCTGAGTCCACAGGGCGGCTGGAATATGGCTGAAACGACCTAAAATACTGACTGGCGCCCCTTGAACTAGAACCACCATAACTCCCAGTCTGATGCGGTCTCTTATCACCACTACCTCCAAAAGCACAGGCCTTAGCAGCCTCAACCTAAGAAGCATGTTCGACGATGGACTGGAAGGAAGCCCCCATGGCCTCCATCTGCAGGCAATGAATCTGAAGAGGACCGACCAACCTACTACCAAAACACCTAATCCTGTCAGGCTCAGTAGGGATCAAGGGGATGGCATAATGGGCCAGATATAGAGAGCGATTCACATAGGCCTCCACAGTCATACCTCTCTGCTGTAGATGTAGAAACTCCTCTCTACGTGCCTCTCTCAAAGACCGAGGCACATACTTCTCAATGAATGCCTGGTAGAACTGAGTCCAAGTCAGGGAAAGGGAACCCTCAGGTCTGCATGTTATATCCAGTATTTTGCATATTCGGAAAATTTGAAATAATTGTGACTAGTAAGAGATACGGCAATATTTTGATCTTACTTAATATATAAGTTGTTCATGGAAAATATTGATGCGGAAATATGGAGGAAGGCTAAGGGCAAAATTGGAAATTTGAAAAATGGTTTCATGAATTACAAATATTAGACATAAGTAAGTGGGCTTGGAAAATCAAAAAAAGAAAAAGTGGGGGGGGGGGGGGGGCAAGAGGTGGTCGGCCATAGGGCAATGGCCCAAGGCCCATGTAGAAAATTTAATCCAAGTATATAAAAGAGAGGGCCTATTATTTGTCATCATTTAGAACATTCAAGAAAAACAAAACTTGAGAGAGAAAAAGAGGGGGATTCGGCTAGAGGAGAAAGAGAGAATTTTTTTTTTTTGAAGCTTTCAATCCTTGATCCAAAAATTTATTTCTTCTTGTATTCTTACTAATTCAAAGACCCTCTTCAACGTGGTATAATTTTTGAAGCAAGAAAATACCTTTTGTGGCAAGTCCAAAAATTCTATTCAAGTGGAAAATTGAGGAAAAAGGTAAGAATTTCTCTTCTTTTATATGTTATAGAAGGTTTATGTATGTTGTAGTATATAGAAATAAATTAAAAGCAAGAAAATAGTGTGTTGTGGGTGTGGCCGTGTGGGTGTGTGTGAGTGTGTGTGGCCGTGTGGTGTTGTATAGTGGAGGAAGGATGAATTAATTTTATTTAGCATGTTAGTTGTGTTGTTGTGGCCTTTATGATGTAAATGGAGGTTTAATGGTTCAAGTCGGCATTGAAATTTGTTGTGGGTTGTTGTAGGAAATTAATGCGATTTTAATATGGTATTATGAAATTGTGAAAGTGAAGTTGCTAAAGTGTGAATTATTGTTGTTGTTTATGAATTTGGAAGAAGAAAATGTGACGTTGTAGTTTTGTTGCAATTGTAGAGATTTCGGGTGGAGTATGGTGTGTTGGTGGAATTGTTTGAATATTGTATAGATTGTTTGAAATGTTCTTGAATTGTGTTTGAATGATCTCGGATTAGTAATGAATATGTGAGC
Organism: Lycium barbarum; assembly: GCF_019175385.1. NCBI lineage: Eukaryota > Viridiplantae > Streptophyta > Magnoliopsida > Solanales > Solanaceae > Lycium > Lycium barbarum. Next base: position 25,430,468 of record NC_083348.1, read on the forward strand.
GTTGATATTGGCTTGAATGTACGTAGTTGAATTGAATGTGATAAGCTACGTAGAGAAGAAGGTTACTAATGTTAGAATGCGTTTTAAATTGATTTTTGATCTTATTAGTATCGTTGTTGGTATTGTTGGTATGGTTGTTGATAAATTTGGCCGAGTTAAATTCTCGGGGATGTTGAATTTACAGGGGAGATGCTGCCGAAATTTCTCTAGACAAGTACTAGTTAGAATTGAATTTCTAAGTACTTGTAGCTAATGTTTGGTAATTAATGGCATTATTGTAGGTCGTGGGGAGCCCGAGACTTGAGTTGCGATTAGCTTAGGAGGCGAGCGAGGTATGTAAAGCCTACTTTTCCTTCTTTTGGCATGACCTTTATGAAATGAACAAATAACGTATGTGTATGCTTCTAAAGAAAATCCTATTCTTAGATCCACTAGGATGGCTAATATATTTGACTTCCATAAGCTATTCCATATGGCTTGACACGTATTTATGATGTTCGAAGATTCTAGTTGTTATGTTTCCGAATGTTGTTCGAAAGAAAATCGATATGACTAAAGTCTTTGATGAATATTTTGATACGTAAATATGGTCCTAAAGTCTCTATTTGATTTGATCCATAACGATGTTTGAAAGTTGCCTATTATGATTATTACTTGAATTTCCAAAAACAAATGGCTTCTGAAACGCTTTTAGAAGGTTTTGTACTTCAAAAGCTCGTAACTTTCGTATACTAATTCCGATTGACTCGATACTTGTTTCTGAGCTTTCTAATATCGGTATATATATTTAATCATCGAGTCTTGGAATTTATTTACTTATATGCATATGGTTTTCTCACTACTCCGCTCGTGCATACTACTACTACATTGTTCGCCGGGTCCTGGTCCGGTTTTGTTATCGTGCGCACTATGTTATATTCGGCAGTATGATGTGTTACGGTTCCCGAGTTCCTCGCCATAGGGCCGGGTACCGCTTATATACGGTGTTATGATGTGATATGGCATATGATGTGCTATGATATTGTGATATGTTATGATGATACGATATGTTCGGGTTTGTACGGACATTTGAAACCTTCTGGAGTATGATGTGTTGTGGCGCCAGCGTCGGAGTGGCAACCACGTTCCTGAGCCTTATGCATGATATTTATTTGCATTACTTATGTTTTTAAAACAGGCTTTGATACACTGATTCTGTAACCGCTTTCCATATTCCTTATTCAAGTTATGATTTGGATTAATGTATTTCATGCTTTATATACTCAGTACATATTTCGTACTGACCCCCTTTCTTCGGGGGCTGCGTTTCATGCCCGCAGGTACAGACGTTCGTTCTGGTGCCCCGCCAGCATATGATACATATTCCGCTACTTTGGAGTGCTCCCTTTGATCCGAAGCCTATATTTTTGGTACATATCTTTTGTTGTACATGTTTCTGGATATATGACTATTTGGGGGTACAGCGGGGCCCTGTCCCGTCATATGTTTCTGTTCTGGTTTGTAGAGGCCTGTAGACATATATGTGGGTCATGGGTCGTGTTTGTCCGGTTGTGTCTGTGACTTGTGCCTTAAGCGGTCCCGTTTGCTATTATGGCCGAAACGGCCCATATGTTTGTATATGTACGTATATTCGGGCGATGTGTATTCCGCCAGCCTGCCGGCTTTTGTATGATATTTCTGTTATAGGTGACCGCTTAAGATGACGTCTGTTCTCAGTAATTGTGAAAAATAATGTATGTTAAATATGAATAAGTCTTTGATATGTCGATTTGGTAAGTGAATGTGTATGGGTGTCCAGTTAGGGCACCAGTCATGGCCCACGGGGTTGGGTCGTGACAAAAGTGGTATCAGAGCGGTTTGTCCTCGGAATGTCTACAGGCCGTGTCTAGTAGAGTCTTGTTTATCGGTGTGTTGTGCACCACATCTATAAATAGGAGGCTACAGGACATTTAGGGTGTTACCTTTCTTTGGATCTTAGATCGTGCGATAGAGCTGTGCTATTAGGATGATTTCTTTCTAACCTATTGTGATGTTTACAGTGGTGCCTCCGAAGAAGGCGACGGCTGCCCAGAAGGGCAAAGCAGCGGCAAGAGAGACCAGTCAGATACAGAGAGTCACCCGGGCTCGTGTTCAGACTATGCCCGATATTGCACCCCAGTCAGAGGGTTCTGCTACACCCCCACCATTGGAGGAGCTTGGAGCAGCAGCCGCTGCCACCATGGATCAGGGGGCGGCTCCACCAGTAGCCCCAGAGGCTCCAGCGCCCAAGCCTCCAGCTCCCCAGCCAGTGGCGGAGGACAGGGCGATGAGGGATGCGGTGCAGTTATTGACGAGATTGGTAGCAGGACAGGCTCGCAGACGCGTGCTAGGGGGTGATGATGGTGACAGATGTGATAGTTTGAGGGTCCGTGATTTCTTGACCTGTAATCCCCCAGAGTTCTACGGGTCTAAGCCCGAGGAGGACCCCCAAGATTTCATTCGACAGATGCAGCGCACATTGAGACTAGTCAGGGCTTCTGAGACTGAGTCTGTCGAGCTGGCTTCACATAGATTGCGGGATGTAGCGATTAATTGGTACGAGTCTTGGGAGTTGTCCAGAGGCGAGGATGCTCCTCCAGCTATGTGGGATGAGTTTACAGTAGCTTTTCTCAGCCACTTTTTGCCTCCAGAGTTGCGGCGGGCGAGAGTTGACAGATTTTTACAGCTGAGGTAGAGAGGTAGGAGTGTCCGAGAGTACAGCTTAGAGTTTGATTCTCTGGCCAGATATGCGCCCGCCATTGTAGCTGATATGGCCGACAGGATGCACTGGTACGTGATGGGTTTGGATCATTACTTGGTCGATAGCTGTATGGCGATGGCATCGCAGACTGGTATGGACATTGCCCGGTTATAGGCATATGCGCAAGGAATGGAGGACCGGCACAGAGGGCGTCAGCCTGATAGAGACCGTGACAGGAGGCAGCCCAAGAGGGCTAGGTCAGCTGGTTATTCTGGGGAGTCTCGAGGCGGGCAGCCCCAGCAGCAGTATAGCAGATATCCTCCTCAGTCAGGCTGGAGTGCACATTTATAGTCTACAGGTAAACGGTTTGATGGTGCATGGCACTCAGGAGCAGGCCAGAGTTCCAGAGCCTCAGGGTCGCAGGTGAGCAGAGGTTCCAGCCAGGCGAGGCCACCTATGCCTCGATGTTCTTATTGTGGGAGGTCTCACCCAGAAGAGTGCTATCGAGCTACAAGTGCCTATTTTTCTTGTGGCCAAAGGGCCATATTATGAGAGATTGTCCGTTGGCGGGTGGTTCTGGTGGTGCAGCTCAGCCGACGGGATCAGCTGTTGGTTCATCTTCCACTTCTGTTGCTATGCGCCCTATGAGTTTATTGTACGGCGATAAAGCGATAAAGCAAGGCTATCATCAACGACAAATACGATATGATTATGATTGGTTTTGAAATCAATTTTGTGTGCAACACAAGAGTAAAAGAGTATGAGGCATAAGTGGTATTAGTCGCGCATGAGACTTAGATCCTTGAAAATAAAGATGGCTGGTTTAAGGGAAAATGCATTTACGGTTACTATAAATCGATTACGGGAAAGAGAGGAACAACTTGAGATGGGAAGAAAAGAGAAAGGTGAAGTTATAAGTGAACTCTGAGTATCGAAGAATGGGATAAGTGACATTACATGAATAGTACGGATAGCTAGACATACTACTATTTGAACCATCCCTATGGGACAGAAGTTGTTAATTGGAGCGGATGTAGACATTGACTCATATCTAACAGTTGAGCTAAGTAAAATACATCCTTGTTTGGATTGCTATGTTGGTTGTACTACTTTATCACAAAATTGCAAGATGAGTATGTTAAGACTTCACACATGAATTACTGTAGCTATATATTATGGGAAATGGCATGAATATGATGCAGTATAATAAGGGAATTGAGGAAAGGGATACATGAATTCAAGATTGGAAGTGAGGTAACGGATTTGAGAATGGTATAAGTAAGACCCCTAAAGGGGGGAAACAAGTAAGGAAAATACAAGTGTAGAGATTGAAACGATGAAACCTAAGATGTGACAGATTTAGACTCTAAAACAAAAAGTGAGAGTTATGCAGAAATGAGTCTAATATCTAGTAAATAAATGAACAAGAATCGAGCGAGTATCTGAGACTGTACTGAAAATCATTCGTTATAACCTTGAACAACATGACATTGGGAGCAAATAACTCGAGGAATACTATAAAGGATAGTGATGTTATACTGGAATAGAGGTAAAGGAATTGACAATAATCGTTTGTTAATGATATTGTGATTTATAAGTGACAAATAAGAAGGGACATAAAGTTTTCTATAGTAGAATATAAGATGTGATAATCAAGGGATAAATAAAGGAAAGAAAAGAGTATGACGAGATAAGTCACAACAGATAGACAAAAGAGTTTTGGTATGTATAAGATACGTAAAATAGAACGAACCAAAGGAAGGGAAGTTTATGAATAAGATTAGATGTCCATACACGAATCATACAAGAACAGTTGTGTAACCTGCAAGTACTTACATGTCGAGAATGAAACCAATTGGGTACTAAAAAAGAGGAGTAAGAGGTAAGTAAGAATAGTGTGTTTGTGATGCTTCAGGTCAGTTAGGGAAAATACATGGTAAATTGAGTCAAAATGTTGAGTTGGAATTATCATTAAGGGTAAATAGGACAATTACTCTGAATATGATATAAGTATATGTTATATGTTTCCTACGATAGCCCTGGGGTGTGTTAGATTACTTACGAATTCGATGGGATCATTGGATAAAGGGGGTTTTACCAGAAGAATATTACACCATGGAACTTTCATCTTTGTATCATTGTGGTTATAGCGAATTTCCAACAGTTTACCCAAGAGTTATGAAATTCTTGGAAATTATGAAGCCTTTAATGAGTTGACGAGGGGCACCTACGACAGGACATTTCAGATTGAGTTTATCTAGACTCTACAGATATGAATCAATACCATTTTCATTGTCATATGGAAGAAACGAAGTGGGAGAGATTTGCAAACCATGTGAGACTTAATACCATTATTAAGCAAGAAAAAGGATCGACGAGTCCGAGCATCAAGGAGGATCATATCAGGAGAGTAGCTCACATGTATATCTTGAAAGCATATACCAAAGGTAGCAAGAGAGTATTGCAACCGAGAGTCATTACTAAGAAGGAAACTCTTTTTTCAACTATTCGAAGGGAATGTTATAGATAGTACATATCAGAGGATTAAAACGATGACTCCTTGCATGTTGATATATTTTGATTGTTGCCCTGTGAGGCTTGTTGGTTAGCTGTATACAGGTGGGTAGTACAAATTACAGAGGAGGTTCTGCCAAAATTTTGTTAAAGTTGATTGTGATCAGTATATATATGTGTTCTATGATCAGTAAGATACACAAGTGTAAACTGGAGAATGAAAGGTTAATAATAGTTGTAAATCGACTGAAAGGAGGGTTAAGATAAGTTCTCTCGGGGATTAGAAGTATGGTTGATGCACTAAGATTAGTGTGATTCGGATAATGTGCTAAGATTATGAGAAGAGACTTAAGAGGGGAAGCAATTATAAGCAAGGAGTCATTCGAGAGGTGAGTTAGTATAAAAAGAGTAAGCTTAAATGAGTAAAGAATGAAACAAGAAAGAGAAATAAACATGATTACATGTGTTTTAGGAAAGAGAGTAATGTGTCCCTTATAGAAATCAATATAAATGAAAGCATCAATGTGGTTAAGGGAAGTTGAAGCTTATAGAGGAAAGATAAGTATTGAAAAGCACTTTAGGAATTGTGAAGGGTTGAGTGATAATAGTAAGCATTGAATTGGATACGAGTATTAGTCTTCATTTAACATTCGAGGACGAATGTTTCTAAGAGGGGAAGGATGTTACACCCTAGAAACTTTAGTGTTACTAAGGCTACATACGGCTTAATGTGAGCTCAAGGAGGAGCAAATATTACAAGTATAAAGAATGAAATTCTACTGTAGTAGCATGAGGATAGCATGAGTATGATATTTGGAATTCGTACAATATGATTGGAATGATATGTTAAAAGATATATAGCCCTCGTAACCGTAAGCTGAGGTGGGGCCCACATGATGGGATTTTTATAAAGGACATACGATAAGTTATATGGACAATATATGTGAAGTTAAACACAACTCAAGAAGGACCCTTGAGCCAAATCCAAGTGTAAGCCCTCCAAAACGATGTTTTTAAGTTACGTTTTCAGGTGATCTGACTTCGGGAGGCCATAACCCCATCATTATTTGGGAATTTGGGAAAACCGCAAATATGAAAGTTGTAGATAATTGAATTATCTTTCCAACCATAGGTCAAGGGCCTTCACACGACATAAGGATAAAATGTTATGGACGTTTTACGACAGAAAGGTCAAGCTGGGCAGTGGGCTCGGCCCAACCTGACTCCAAGTCGGGTCAGGCCCACTTCCCTTGCTATTTAAGGGAGGTTTTAACCCTTATCATCCTCATTTCATAACAAAAATTCCAGAACATGGTAGAGAGAGAGAGTGAGGGGATTTTAGACAGATGAAGCAAGGGTTCGATCAAGTTCGAGGCCCCGAATCCCCAGGCTCGTGAAGGATAAAGTGTAGTACAAGTTGTCGTCGTCGTTTTAAGCCAATTATTGAGCTTGGGGGATGATATTTCGTGATTTATCTACTGCTAAGGTATGTATAAGGTTCCTCTTATGTTATTAAAGTGTTTATTTAGAGTTTTAACGGATTAGAACGGAGGAAACAATGTTAAAAGCTCGTTTGGCATTTTTTGGAGGTTTATGAAGGTGGGGCTGTTTCAGTGGAGTTAAATGGATGGAAATATCTGAGTTATGATGTATATTGATTGTCGATATTGTTGTTTGACGTTGTTGCTGATAATTTAGCTGAATTGGATTTTCGGGTTTGTCCAGTTTATAAAGGAAATGCTGTCGAAATTCTGTTAGAAATAGAGATAAGTTTAAGGGATTGATTTTAAGGATATATATTTGATTGATTGTTGGAGTAAATTAAGTATATTGTTGTGATTGTCATTGATATGTATTTTGAAGGAAGGAAAAAAACTGGAGAAGTGTGTTTGATAATCGTATTCGAGCTTGTCGCTCCTTAGAAAGTATTATGAAGTTGTTATGAATATATATACATATTGTATTGCTGAGATTTACATTGTTGTTGGGTTGTGGTGATGATAGGTAGAATTGGGATGTACTAGTGATATAAGGGAGATGCAGCCTGTTTCGTTTTAGAGTCATAGTTATCAATTCATATACGTGACATACGAAAGCCCTCTAAAGTTGTGTACGTATTCCTATGATTATAGTTTTGGCATACTAATTGTGGAAAGTTCATGTTAAGTTGAGTTCCTTGGACGACGTAAGGTATGTTAAGGCTATTCCCTGTGCTTCTTTTGGCATCGTGTATATAGAACAAACGGACGACGAACGTATATACTCCAAAGAAGCTTCTATTCTTAAATACTAGAATGGCTAATGTTCTTGATTTCCAAAAGCTATTTCATTATGTCCTGATACGTGTCTATGATTCCTGGAGTCCTATTTTGATATTATAATCCATAGTGACATTCGAGGGTATTATGCTTCCAGGCTATTCAAGGACTTCAGAAATAATTTTATGAGTCTTACTTGCATTATGACTCTAATGAATTCTAGTTCTCTGTGGTACCTGGCGTGACTGTTGTCTTGATTCTCAAGTGTTAGTTCATTCTAATTATTCTATTGAGTCTCATATGATGATTTAGTTTGCATATGGTTGCTCATAATATTCTGCTCGTGCATGCCGTTAATATATCATTCACCGACTCCCGGGCCAGGTATGTATTCGTGCACAGTTTCACTGCATTGTTCATTGAGTCCCTCACTAGAGGGCTGGGTGCGGTATATATATGATTATTTCACCGAGTCCCTTATTAAAGGGTCGGGTACGGTATATTTACATTTCACCGAGTCCCTTACTAAAGGGCCGGGTACGGTATATATTTGCATTTCTAGTCATTGCCTTCGGGGCTATTTACATTGTTATTCTCTACCTTCGGGGCTATTCATATTACAGGTTTAACATAGTTTCATTATGGCTTATATCTCATGCTTTATGATTACTGCTGCCTACCATACTCGGTACATTGTTCGTACTGACGTCCCTTCGCCTGGGGGCGCTGTGTTCATGCCACACAGTCCCAGATTATTTTGTAGGTAAAATTATTCAGCTAGGATGGTTGGCTATCAGTTGGGATTGGAAAACTCCATTTTCTTCCTAGAGCAGTGTCGAGTCATTATGGTTATCATATGTGTGTATGGCTACGTCGGGGCCCTGTCCCGACTCATATGATTCAGGTGTTTACTCTTAGAGACTTTGCAGACAGTGTCCTGTGGTTAGTATGTTAAGATGTCATGCGTTGAGTAAAGCGACCATGTAGACCGATAAGTCAGCTTGACTCACTCGGTTTTTGATTAATTGAGTATCGTTTGCAAATTTCTATGGTTTGACTAAAAGTATTTTTTTTATATTTCCAAAAAATTTTGTATGTCCAGTTTCATTGTGTGAATACCAGAGGGTTCACTCTGCTCTAAGTAAGAGTTGGGTGCCCATCATGCCCTGATGAGATTGGGGTGTGACAGTCACGACCCAATTTGGTTAAGTCGTGCGGGCACTTGTAAAGGTTCGCATTGTCGCGGGCGGGGTTAGCGCTCGGAAAAGCTACTTCAAAATCGTTGGTGCTCTTTCGGACTTTGTTTTGAAAGAGTCGCCACCTAATTTTTAGGAAATTAGGAAAACCAGTTTTGAAGGGTTTATGCATACACCGTGAAAAAATCCTCCTTAATCAAAAGTTCTTGGTAAGGGTTCTAGTGATCCCTTAGGGAAGGTGTTAGGCACCCTAGTATTAAGGATCCGTACAATACGGTTGACCTTCGAGTTCCAATGTGTGAGTATTTGCATGAACTTTTTATTTAGTGTTTATTCCCGCAAAAGAATTGTCATATAGCATATCAGTTTTTGAAAGAAAAAAAAAGAGTTGAATATATCCCCTTTGTATACGGGGTATTTAGGTTTGAATTTATGATATCCAAGTATAAATAATTCCTTTTATATATAAGGGTAATAGTTTCACAGGAAAAGTAGAGAGTCTATTTTTGGGTTTTTAGTATTCAAGTTTTATCTATGCTTTACTCACACATGAACCAGGTTAATCCATCAAATGCCTTTTTAGAATATCCTTACCTAAAAGTTTGTATGAATTAAGCGTGACCTTAATTATTAGACTCTTAAAATTCTTTACATACTTGGCGTTATTGTCTTTTAGAAAAAATGTGGACTATATCCGTGATTAATACATCCTAGTTATATATCCTCTAAAAATACTTGCGTTTTTATATCCTTTTATCTTAACTTTTAATTAAAAGACAGGAATTTCCTTTCAAAAATCGTTTCTTTCTACAATAAAAATGATTGGTCTCTTTTCAAAAATCGTGGGCCTTCGCCCAAAATATTGACTAGTTTTAATGAAATAAACGAGTCCAGTGGTTTATTAAACTAAAAGGCTATAGTTTGGGCTTCCTATAATTTTGTGATATAGGGGGGTTTATTCAACCAAATCCGTCTCTATTCTTAACTTCTTTTAACATGCGAGTTTTGATCAAATTAACTTGACCACAAATTTATAAAAAGAGACCCGTATTCTTTGTTTTTGGAAGGGACCTTCTTGTAAACATTTTGCCTCCTTCAAAGAAATGCCAAACAGAGCGGGTTTCAACCCAAAAAATAAGTCAATGAATATATTTTTTCTCGAGAAAAAGGTAAATGGGCTGCAGCCTAAAAATACAAAGTTGTTTTACCCAAACCTTTCAAAAACACCTTTCAAAAATGCTTTGAGAAGTAAGGCCCCTTTTTGCCTAATCTATTCTTTATCTATAGAGTTTCCACAGATTTGTTGGCCATTTTAACATAGTTTGAGAAAACCCTTTAGTTTATTACTCAGTCAAAACCGTAGCGCCCTTCTACTACTATTTTTGAATATTTTAAAATCAGTACGCATTCCCAAGATTTAAAAAATTAGGTGCTAGAGTCAACTAAACGGCATATGTACCGTTTTCCTAAGATGCCTAATTCGAAATAAAAGGGTTCCAATAACTCTGTGGGTTTACAAGCAATCAGAATACAAGAATATATATATAAAGTAATATTATAGAAATGGACAGAAATGGGATGTACCAAACCCCAACCATTTTTGCCCATGGCTGGGCCTTCGTATCATTTTTACCCATGATTGAGCCTTCAATATATTAGCTTCCCTTCTTCCTCTTGGACTCAAAGAATGTTTTTTGAAAGATGTATTCCTTATTAGGATTTTAGCCCAACAAGGTGGCTGGACCTTGGCCCGAGTGGCCATGCAGTGGAGGAGGAAAAAAAAACAAAGGACCCCGGTTAGTTTATATTTTTCTGTCCTTATCACATGTATAATATATATACACATATATGCAAAATATACTATTGTTCTACTAGTCTTATTCTATATGTGAACATATAACATATGTATACACCGTATATCACTCTTACCCACAGGACCATGTGAAACAAATGTGTTCTATGCTTTCAAACTCAAAGCCTCTTAAATTAATTGGTGGGAAGTCAAGTCATCACCCCCCCCCCCCCCTTTATCTGAATGCCGCACAAGTTCCAAGAGGTTTCATGAACCTCCGGCATGGCTGGTCATCCGGGAAGGGTTCAAACTAGACCCCCCTTTACCTAACATGCATCTCAAACCAACCCAAGAGAACACAGCCTCACATGCATCATCACATGGCCTTAAGGCAAAAGCAAATATACCCAACATACATATGTATTGAATAACTATTGCCTTAGGATCATGACTGAAAACAGTGGGGGGAAAAAACATAACTGAGACATAAGACATAAGTAATTTCTATGATCATAGCACAGTCCAAACTCAACTTAACCAAACAAATCTCAGCAAGATAATCACATATAGCTCCCAGCAGCATGGGATCAAATAGATGTGGCACAACATGTAAAAACCAAAAGGGGAATCCTCCTCTAAGCATAGTGTAATCATAGTAGATTCAACATTCATAAGGTGTGCTTACAACTTGTCAAAACCTAAATCCCAAATGGATCCTAATGGTTCATGGATACTGCAAATGAATACTTGAGTATCCTCAGAATTGCATGTTCTAAACTCTGAGTAATCACTCTCATGGAAAACAAGACAAGTAAATAGGTGCATATCACAGTCCCAAACAACTATAGCTTAGTCACAACCAAACAAGCACAGCCTAAGATCTTTCATCAGTACACATTTTCACAGGACATAATGCAAGTTAAACATAACACTGAAGACCAAAATTGAAAACATCTGTAGAATCAGCTGTCCAGGTTCCTTTTAAACCATTGAGTTGTTATGTAAGTCATATGAATCCTAAGTCTAATCAGTTATCCTCAGTTTAAATGGAATGAACAAGCAGGCAGATGGCAGTCTTAAAAAGTCTATGTTCCTCATTCTTTAAACTATTATGGCATTTCCCTGGACACTACCACATTGGCAAGAAAATCCAGTTGACTTAAGAGATGCACCTAGTTATGACAAGACTCTTAATCCTTTACCTTCCTTTAAAAAAGTGATTAAGTTTCTCAAAGTCCTAACTTTACATGCACAGGAGGAAAACAACTTTATTTTAAACACGCCTAGAATGAACCTGACTCCATCTATTACATGATTCTTTGCATCAAGGCTTATATGACTTAATTCAGAAAAGAGAAAACAAGATAGCAAGAAGGCATGGACTGGGATTCAGAGAAATCATGTGTGTAAGGAGAAGGCCAAATATACCCCTATCCCCTAAGCTATTCTATTACCATGATTGCAATGGTACTATGGGTCTTCTTGCCCTTCAAGAATCATTTATCGTAGCTTAAGGTAAAAGGGAAAGGCACACATTACTTTTAGAACAACAAGTACTGATTACAAATTCACACAAGATACACATAACATCCAAGTTGCAAGCCTGATTTACTAAAGCTATTAAGTGTCACCAGATCTTTTCACGAAAGGGGAGGGATTCTTCCTTTTTTATTTTTTCAAGACAGGAAACATTCGGAGTGTCACGACCCAGCCCCGTGGGCCGTGACTAGTGTCCTATTTGGACACCCAAACTGACCTACGTACCAAATCAACATATCGAAGATTTATTCAGACTTAACATACTTTATTTCAAACAGATACTAAGAACAAATGTCATCTTAAGCGGTTTCCCGTACAGAAATATCATATCAAATCCGGTAGGCTGGCAGAAAAAACATCACCCAGATTTACAAACATATACAAACATATGGGCCGTTTTGGCCATAACAGCAACCGGGACCGCTTAAGGCACAGATCATAAACAGAAACGAACAATCATGACCCATGACCCACACATATGACTACAGGTCTCTACAAAACATAACAGAAACATATGATCGGATAGGGCCCCGCCGTACCCAAACAGCCATACATATACAGAACGTGTATAACAGAAGATATGTACCAAAATATGAGCTCCGGATCAAAAGGAGTACTCCAAGTGGAAGAATATGTATCCTATACTGGAGGATCACCAAAACGAATGTCTGTACCTGCGAGCATGAAACGCAGCCCCCGAAGAAAGGGGGTCAGTACGAAATATGTACTGAGTATGTAAAGCATGAGGTACAGTAATCCAAATCAGAACTGAAATAAAGAGTATGGAAAGCGGTTACAGAACTAGTATATCAAACCTGTTTTAAAAACATAAGTAATGCAAATAAAAATCATGCATAAGGATCAAGAACGTGGTCGCCACTCCGACGCTGGCGCCACAACACATCATACTCCAGAAGGTTTCAAATCTCCTTACAATCCCCGAACATATCATATCATCATATCATATCACAACATCAAAACATATCATATGCCATATCACATCATAACGCCGTATATAAGCGGTACCCGGCCCTATGACGAGGAACTCGGGAACCGTAACACATCATACTGCCGAATATACATGGTGCGCACGATCACAAAACCGGCCCGGGATCCGGCGAACGATATCATAGTAGTAGGCACGAGCAGAGTAGTGCGGAAACCATATGCATAATAAAAAAATAAAATAAATTTCAAAACTCGATGAACAAATATATTTACTGCATCCGACGACTCAGAAATCAGTTTCGGGTCAATCGGAGTTAGTATACGAAAGTTATAAACTTTTGAAGTACAGAACTTTTTAAAAGCATTTCAGAAACTCTTTTCGGAATTTCAAGTGACATTCATATTAGGGGAACTTTCAACCATTGCTATGGAGCAAATCAAATGGAGCCTTTAAGATCATATATATGTATCAAAATATATGTATCCAAAACTTTAGCCATATCAAATGTTTTTCGGACATCATTACGGATCACATAATCATACTAGGAAACTTGCGGATAACATTATGGATCAAATCAAATGGGGACTTTAAGACCATATTTTCATGTCGAAATATTCATCAAAGGCCTTAGTCTTCTCATTTTTCTTTCTTTCGAACAACATTCGGAACATAACAAATAGGATCTTTGAACATCATAAAATATGTATCTAGCCATATGGAATAGCTTATGGAAGTCAAAGATGTTAGCCATCCTAGTGGCTCTAAGAATAGGATTTTCTTTAGGAGCATACTTATACGTTATTTGTTCATTCCAAAAAGGTCATGCCAAAAGAAAGAAAGGTAGGCATTACATACCTCAATCACTCGCTAACCAAATCCCGACTCAAGTCTCGGGCTCTCCAATATCTACAATAATATTATCAATTACCAAATATTAGCTACAAGTACTTAGAAATCTAATTCTAACTGGTACTTGTCTACAAATATTTCAGCAGCATTTCCCCTATATATTCGCCTATCTGAATTTCAAATTGCTCTCATGTTGACACAGAAATACCAACAATAACATATGGACACAACCATATCTTCAATTCTTTTATTTCAACAAGAACAACAACATATCAAAACAGCCCCCAACTATAACATAACGATGCCCGAAATTCTAACGAACACTTACAATACACCAAGCAGCCCATATGCACTTCTTATACCTTATTTCATGCAATCTTTTCAGAAAATTTCAGGGAAATACAACAGCAGCCACACGACACCACATCATCTATTCATATGCAACTAAACCACATTATTATCTCTATAATCCTTAAAACAACGCACAACAATTTTAACTCCAACTCTAACCTTTAAATTCCTTCATTCTCATCACATAATCTATGATTACAACAACCAAAATATTAATTCAAATCAGTCCATCAATTTCAATTAAAACAGCCCCTAATCCATAAATCGCAACAAAACAACAAACGAGTTTATAATGTTGTTTTCTCCGTTCTAATTCGTTAAAACTCTAAATAAACACTTTAATAACATAAAAGGAATATTATAAATACCTTAGCAGCAGCTCAACCACGAAAATTTCATTCCCCATGACCAATATTTAGCTCAAATTGAAGGCAACGCAACGTACAACGCTTTTCTTTTCATGAGCTTCGGGATTCAGGGCTCGGATTTTGATCAAAATGGCTTCCTTAGCCTAGGAGCTCTATCTCTCTCTCTCTCTCTCTCTAATGTTTTTGGAGGATCTTAGCTGAAAATGATCATCCCTCAAATGAATTTGCTATATATATTAACGTTAATGGGCCTCATGGGCCGAAACATTAGTGTTTGGGTCTGGTCCAAACTTGCTGCCCTGCCAGCCCAAATTGCATCGTCCATATGTCCTTATCATAATATCATTTTGACGAGCGGTTTGTTGCGTTGGAAACTAGACTCGATGAAATTAATTTTAGGCTTTTGAAACACCTTAAAACTCTTCATATACTAGGAGATATGCCTCCAACAATTTGGGCTAAAAATCTGGTCCGAGATTTTTCTGAAGTTGTTCAGATTCATTTCGTTCAGATTCGTTTAACTTCTAATCCTCTTCCGACCTTCGTGTAACCTCTTATACATACATATACATACTCATATACATACATAACAATCCATACACATCTCGAAGGGTACGGAGAATCACAATAACCTTAAACGTAACTAGAGAACTTACGAAGCTTCGACGAAACTCCAATCGCAAAAATATATTCATATCTTTTATCCATCTTCTATATCATTACGAATAATCTCAAATACTTTAAAAGGGCACTCACATTACCTCATATACGCTCATAACGCGATTTCAAATCCTTTAGGTTACGATGTCACCTCGGGATACTTAAGGCAACCATATATATATAACGATATTCTTACTAACTCGATTAACTTTCCTTGAACTTTCTTAACTCATTCTTTCTTGTCTTAATTAAAATAGCACGGACTCTTACGGGGTGTAACATCCTTCCCCCCTTAGGAACCTTCGTCCCCGAATGTCAAATTAGTCCTACATAAGTATACTGCTTCTGGTGATCTTATAACGAATCACTTGTAACTTGAACTCATCTATCATGTTGTGCCTTTCTTTACTTAGCCTAATGCCATTCTCCACCTGAAATTTGTTAATATTGATCTTCCAAATATAGTAGACACGATTTAGCTACCTCCGTAATCGACTGCAACTTACCATATCCATCTATACTTGAAGCTTAAGTCGAGTTCTTCTTGCTCGTTCTCTTTAAATTCACTGTCTTCTAGTAACTATCTCGTTCTGACCATCTCACTTAAACCATTTCGCAATTTCCCTTAATCCCACTTATAACACTTTAAGCATATTATCTCGTGTCGTTTCTCTATTTTTGACTCAACTCTTCTATCGCCCCTTTACTCAGATTTGCTCGTAGTTCTCCTATCATGCATCTTATTGCAAGCTTTACACGAGTATGTGTAGGTACTCAAATCAGCCCAGAAAATATCTTAGTGTCATCTCACTAGTCTTTATGCTTTACCTTACATTCTTCCTTCATACCTTTCAATAGTATCGGGGCCCAATTATGGCTTTTGCTCTCCGTACTAATGATGTCTCTGTAGTTTTGCCTTAAACCACCTTACACCTTTCTTTGACGTATCCAAAATATTGCAACCGCACTGTTGTTACTGAATTCTTACCCTTTTCATCAAGTACTTACTTGGTCATATCCTCAGCATACAAGTATTTGTAGGTTGCATAACTATTCTTGTACAATTTGTATAAAGGGTATCTAATCATAGTCATAGTCCTTCCTTTTCCTGGCTCATCCTGTTTTACATATCTTATTGTACTATCACTCACTTGCTGTCTACTTCGCCATACTCCTTTCCCTTCCTCTATTCACCATTTGGTTTTCTCATAACTTGCTATAGGAGAGATTTCCTATCCTTTCTCCTTTGCTACTTATATGTCACAATATCATTAGCCAATAACTCTGTTGTCAATATCTTAACCTCTAATCCGGTATAGCCTTGCTATCCTTTATAATATCTTTTAAGTTACTCGTTACCATTCTCTTGTCGTATTCTTCCTTTTTTTTTTCAAGCATTCACTTTCTATTGTCATATTATCCAAGACCTCTACCAATAGTTCTCAGCACTGTATTCCATACCATCTTGACTTCTATTTGCTTATTGCTGGCCTTCAAATCTCACTAACTTGTTTCTGCAAGGGATCTCACTTAAAGTTTGAGAATTCACATTAAACGTGTTGCCGTGTCAATTGTTTCCATTTATAATTACTTTACTTTCACCCGCTTCCCCCCTTTTTGGGGTTGTACTTATACCATATCCATGTCTTTTCTTTATAATCTATAACTTGATTATCTTCGTACGATACCTTAACAAAATCACGAGGCGATGAGAATTCTCGATTATATAGTACAAAATCTTATCTGATGGTTGGTACTCAAGTATTGTAATTAATGTAGCAATTTACCCGAGGCCACGTTCTATTTATTCCGATCAGTAATTAGCTAGTGCTTATAGTCGTTTCCAATTCTCCATTAGGTAGCACTTATATTCTAATGATAAATGTCCCAGACTTTCTTATAACACTATCTTTATCCCAACGAATATCGTCTCTTTCTTCTAATAAATTCACAATACATCAGTTGTTTCGCAAACCCACAATCCTTGTCCTTTAAAGATTTCACTATTCCCGAGGTGAAGTCGCATATGCGCAGTACTCTTTTATGCCTCATAGTCTTTCTCTCTTGTTGTATATCAAATTCTAACTTCTAACTTACTCGAAATCATGTCGAATTTGTCTTAATAGTGGTCTTGTCTTATCATTGTTTCGTCGCACTACATCTTTAAGTCCATAACTATATGTTTCCCTTTTATTCTATACTCATACTCAATTAATTACGTCTGTCTTGGGTACTTCCTTTAGTATTCCTTTCATTTCTCCAGTCTACGTCCATCTTTTATTTTGTGCACAAGGAATCTCATGATATTCCCGTATCTTTCAGAAAACACAACTTCTACATATGCCCTTCCTCATTTTCAAATCATATTCTGTTTATCTCTTTTTATTCTTATCACACCAGTCATTTCTGGTATTTGTTCTGTCTTGTTGCTCATCTTCCTTTGGTTCGGTCTTTCACAATTCTTTCGCTTATATAACTCATTTTCTCAGCTATACACGCCATAACACATTGCTATACTGTAATCCCACTCGCTTTCTTCTTATCTTCCTCCTTCTATTAACCCCCTTCTCTTCCTGTGCGCACTTTCACTTTTGTTACCACTTGACTTTTATTCTGAACTTTCCCTGTAGGACCTTGTAAGTTCTTCCTTATTCGTTCTACATCCGATTTACCATTTCATACTAGTTACACCATCTCCTTTAGTTTCTTCCTTGCTAGGCTTTACTCATTTCTATAGCAATCATTATGGTGTTCACAGTACATCCTGTTGGTAATCCATCCTATGACGTAATACTTCTTAATCTTATTCACGATTCTTCTATGTTTTAATTACACTCTGTGGACTAGGTGTACTTGACCCTTCGCCCTTTCTGATCAATCCTATCCTTAATATCTCACAAGCTGTCTTATCAACACCCTCAAGATTTGGTATAACTCTTCCTCTTCTATACTTTTATCTCAATCATACTGTTACTCTTTTTAATTGTAACTCGTCGTAATTTATCCCTGCTTATCGGTTCACTCGATACCTCAATAAAATGTTCTGTTACGAGTTGCCACCTTTTCCTAGATCATCTTTAGTATTTCACCAACAACACATGAAATATACGATCCTAGACAGCCCACAAGTTTACGTTTTTCTTCTACAAATTCCAACTCTAATTAGTCGATGAGAACTGATAAAATGTTACTATGAGGCATTCTCCAACCAGCAGCAGAAGCAAACTAGAGTCTGACAAGCACCACAGAACTTCTTAGTGCTTGATTCATATAGTTTACCTCCATATTTATTTTTGAGTCGTGAGCGAATCATTTAATTCCCAATTGCTTGTCATACGCTCTGTATTCTTCCAATAGGGTAAAACTTAATCGCCAGACATTTTTGCCCTTCAACCTAGCCTTTTTCTAAAGCAAAATGTGGTTGGAACGTATTCTGGTCCGTTTAAATGAATTGCGAATTCGCTGCTCATATATGCTTTCTCGAAATAAAATTTCCCAAATAAGGATGATGCTTCTTACGAAATACATGGAGGATATCTCTTAAGCTTTAATCCAACGTAGTAAATTTACCCCGTCGGTATCGACTTTCAAGACATATTATGAACTTATATCTCATTCTTCTTTTTATATTTCTGGGAAAATTTGGGCAGAGGTTCCTCTGTACTTCTTACTATCCCAAAACCTGCACGCAGGAAATACCAACAATGCCTCACAGGGCCAACATATATACGTATATATATATCATATCGTATCATAGCCACACAGGTCTAACAATTTCAAGTAAAAGTATAAAGATGTCGAGACTTACCTCACATGTCCAACTCAAACTGCACCTGTTACACTTTCCTGTTTACTTTCCTATCTACCTTATCTTTCATTTTTCAACCTTATTTTTCAATCATATCCCAATATTCTTAACTTATCCAACATGCCCCTTTCGCACCGTTGCTTACCTGTGTAAAGTGTAGCTTCCAATATCATCAGCCACTTTCTTCTCTCGATACCGTTCTTCAGCTGAAATCAAGGGTTAGTAAAAAGGAATTTCATTTCCTATGGCTGGGCTCTATCGCACGGTCTAAGATCGAAAGAAAGGTAACACCCTAAATGTCCTGTAGCCTCCTGTTTATAGATGTGGTGCACAACACACCGATAAACAACACTCTACAAGACACGGCATGTAGACATTCCGAGGACAAACCGCTCTGATACCACTTTTGTCATGACCCAGCCCCGTGGGCCGTGACTAGTGTCCTATTTGGACACCCAAACTGACTTACGTACCAAATCGACATATCAAAGATTTATTCAGACTTAACATACTTTATTTCATACAGATACTAAGAACAAATGTCATCTTAAGCGGTTTCACGTACAGAAATATCATATCAAATCCGTTAGACTGGCGGAATACACATCGCCCAGATTTACAAACATATACAAACATATGGGCCGTTTTGGCCATAACAGCAACCGGGACCGCTTAAGGCACAGATCATAAACAGAAACGAACAATCATGACCCATGACCCACACATATGACTACAGGCCTCTACAAAACATAACAGAAACATATGATCGGATAGGGCCCCGCCGTACCCAAACAGCCATACATATACAGAACGTGTATAACAGAAGATATGTACCAAAATATGAGCTCCAGATCAAAAGGAGTACTCCAAGTGGCAGAATATGTAACCTATACTGGAGGATCACCAAAACGAATGTCTGTACCTGCGAGCATGAAATGCAGCCCCCGAAGAAAGGGGGTCAGTACGAAATATGTACTGAGTATGTAAAGCATGAGGTACAGTAATCCAAATCAGAACTGAAATAAATAGTATGGATAACGGTTACAGAACCATTATATCAAACGTATTTTAAAAACATAAGTAATGCAAATAAAAATCATGCATAAGGCTCAAGAACGTGGTCGCCACTCCGACGCTGGCGCCACAACACATCATACTCCAGAAGGTTTCAAATCTCCGTACAATCCCCAAACATATCATATCATCATATCATATCACAACATCAAAACATATCATATGCCATATCACATCATAACGCCGTATATAAGCGGTACCCGACCCTATGACGAGGAACTCGGGAACCATAACACATCATACTACCGAATATACATGGTGCGCACGATCACAAAACCGGCCCAGGATCCGGCGAGAGATATCATACTAGTAGGCACGAGCAGAGTAGTGCGGAAACCATATGCATAATAAAAAAAAATCAAAACTCAATGAACAAATATATTTACTACATCCGATGACTCAGAAATCAGTTTCGGGTCAATCGGAGTTAGTATACGAAAGTTACAAACTTTTGAAGTACAGAACTTTTTAAAAGCATTTCAGAAACTCTTTTCGGAATTTCAAGTGACATTCATATTAAGGGAACTTTCAACCATTACTATGGAGCAAATCAAATGGAGCCTTTAAGATCATATGTATGTATCAAAATATATGTATCCAAAACTTTAGCCATATCAAATGTTTTTCGAATATCATTACGGATCACATAATCATACTAGGAAACTTGCGGATAACATTATGGATCAAATCAAATGGGGACTTTAAGACCATATTTTCATGTCGAAATATTCATCAAAGGCCTTAGTCTTCTCGTTTTTCTTTCTTTCGAACAACATTCGGAACATAACAAATAGGATCTTTGAACATCATAAAATATGTATCTAGCCATATGGAATAGCTTATGGAAGTCAAAGATGTTAGCCATCCTAGTGGCTCTAAGAATAGGATTTTCTTTAGGAGCATACTTATACGTTATTTGTTCATTCCAAAAAGGTCATGCCAAAAGAAAGAAAGGTAGGCGTTACATACCTCAATCGCTCGCTAACCAAATCCCGACTCAAGTCTCGGGCTCTCCAATATCTACAATAATATTATCAATTACCAAATATTAGCTACAAGTACTTAGAAATCTAATTCTAACTGGTACTTGTCTACAAAATTTTCGGCAGCATTTCCCCTATATATTCGCCTATCCGAATTTCCAATTGCTCTCCTGTTGACACAGAAATACCAACAATAACATATGGACACAACCATATCTACAATTCTTTTATTCAACAAGAACAACAACATATCAAAACAGCCCCCAACTATAACATAACGATGCCCGAAATTCTAACGAACACTTACAATACACCAAGCAGCCCATATGCACTTCTTATACCTTATTTCATGCAATCTTTTTAGAAAATTTCAGGGAAATACAACAGCAGCCACACGACACCACATCATATATTCATATGCAACTAAACCACATTATTATCTCTATAATCCTTACAACAACCCAAAACAATTTTAACTCCAACTCTAACCTTTAAATTCCTTCATTCTCATCACATAATCTATGATTACAACAACCAAAATATTAATTCAAATCAGCACATCAAATTCAATTAAAACAGTCCCTAATCCATAAATCTCAACAAAACAACAAACGAGTTTATAATGTTGTTTTCTCCGTTCTAATTCGTTAAAACTCTAAATAAACACTTTAATAACATAAAAGGAATCTTTTAAATACCTTAGCAGCAGCTCAACCACGAAAATTTCATTCCCCAAGACCAATATTTAACTCAAATTGAAGGCAACGCAACGTGCAACGCTTTTCTCTTCATGAGCTTCGGGATTCGGGGCTCGGGTTTTGATCAAAATGGCTTCCTTAGCCTAGGAGCTCTCTCTCTATCTCTCTCTCTCTCTCTCTCTCTCTCTAATGTTTTTGGAGGATCTTAGCTGAAAATGATCAGCCCTCAAATGAATTTGCTATATATATTAACGTTAATGGGCCTCATGGGCCGAACATTAGTGTTTGGGTCGGGTCCAAACTTGCTGCCCTGCCAGCCCAAATTGCATCGTCCATATGTCCTTATCATAATATCATTTTGACGAGCGGTTTGTTGCGTTGGAAACTAGACTCGATGAAATTAATTTTAGGCTCTTGAAACACCTTAAAACTCCTCATATACTAGGAGATATGCCTCCAACAATTTGGGCTAAAAATCTGGTCCGAGATTTTTCTGAAGTTGTTCGGATTCATTTCGTTTAGATTCGTTTAACTTCTAATCCTCTTCCGACCCTCATGTAACCTCTTATACGTACATATACATACTCATATACATACATAACAATCCATACACATCTCGAAGGGTACGGAGAATCACAATAACCTTAAACGTAACTAGAGAACTTACGAAGCTTCGACGAAACTCCAATCACAAAAATATATTCATATCTTTTATCCATCTTCTATATCATTACTAATAATCTCAAATACTTTAAAAGGGCACTCACATTACCTCATATACGCTCATAACGCGATTTCAAATCCTTTAGGTTACGATGTCAACTCGGGATACTTAAGGCAACCATATATATATAACGATATTCTTACTAACTCGATTAACTTTCCTTGAACTTTATTAACTCATTCTTTCTTGTCTTAATTAAAATAGCACGGACTCTTACGGGGTGTAACACAGAGTAAAGAAACTTCTTTCCAATATTACTCACAAATCCCAACTAATCTAAATACCCCTCTTAAGGCATGATGAGGCAGACACATAAGGCAAGACAATCCAATTTTTAGATTCAGCAGCTCCAACAGTGTGGCCAAGTGACATATAAGTGTAAGAGACAAGAGGATACACCCCATAACTTGAGAGGGAGGCCATGAAAACCTCTAATTTGGGAGGAAAGGTACTATGGGTCAAGCAAATGATTGTCCCTTTCCCAAGTCTCTCCTAAGGTGTCTTTAAAAGACCTTCCCTGTCTAGTTAAGTGGCTTCCAGCCTTATATCATGCAATCATGTCCTTTTATTACCTCCTTTTCAATCATAGATTAGATGACATTAGGCAGTTCAGAAATCAAACAGTCAAATTGTTTCCCTTTTTCATCTTAAAGACTATTTACCCTGTTTCATTTCTTTATACCCCTCTTACTTAGATTGCTATCATGAAACTTCAGTCCACCTTTATTTATCTTTTATGCCTAGACGGCTACAAACAAATGAAATGCCTTACACACACAGAAGATCAGAGAGGACAGCCATGTATCAGAGTAAAGTTTTAGTGTAGGTTGTTCAGAACTTGAGCAAAATAAAAGAAAAGTCATATTGCCTCTTTCCCCTTTCTTCTTTCAACATTTCAGACTCTCAATCTGTCATTCATGACTTTACCAAATTGAAACTCACATATAGAAGAAACAGTCACAGATTAAAAGTAAGATGTCAACCCCCTACTTTCCTTACTCTATTATTTCATTCTTTAAGTAAAACCAATCAATAAGGCAGTGTCAACAAAGAGTCACAAACAAGAGAAGCAGACTTCTTTTAACATTATCCTCATTCTATACTCTTATTAGCTTTAGCATGAATGGGTGGTCAAGTTGGTAGATACTTCATTAGTCATTTAGCAAGTTAAACAATCTTAGTTAGTTTAGAAGATGACATGACTTTGTGATTCCACTATTCTTGTTGTTGTTCCTACTTTCTCATATAGTTCCACATATTTAGGCAAACAAACTATTATTACATGTGAGCCTGTGACATAGATTGTGGAGTCAAGTTATGAATGCCAAATGCACAAGCAGATAGGTTCACAAAAGGTAGAGCAATGTATCATAGTAGAGCAGATAAGTTCACACAAGGTAGAGCAATTTTGAGCAAACCAAGGAAAACACGATTGGTATTGGAAGCATCATGTACCATGTGCACAAGCAGACAAGTTCACACAAGGAACAACAACTTTGAGCAGACCAAGGAAAAAACAAGATTTGATATTTTAAGTATCATGTTCTTAACCACTTCTAGGACTTCTGTCATGGATCATAGACACTCAGCATTCACATATCATAATTGATCACATACAACCTACTCTGGATGACAATACTAATACAATCATAGTCATGAACAAAACAAGAAAACCATAAACCTAAAGGGGGAGGGAGAGCATGATCCTAATTCCCCTTTATTCCATTATCAGGCAGCAAACAACAAATAGATTGGTCTTGTTCTATTTTATTTCAAGTGTAGGATTGTTTCAAAGAAAGGAGCAATTAGCCACTTCACCATCACACTTAAAGATTTTAATACCACAGATGCATATTTCTAGCTGAACTTCCTTCATTCATTAAATCTCAGGAAAAAAGAGAAAAATACCACAGATTATATCCAAAAACATAGGTCAAACTTCAACAGTCCAACTAAGACTTTTTGCCAATCAACTTTACTTCACAATTAGAGCTTCATGATGAATAGAAAATAGCTAGACTAGATGGTAATCACAAACACACATTGTTATCAATTTTAATCATGTCCATGTTATACCACAAGTAAGTTGTCTCACCTTCCCTACATTCTTTAGAGTTAAACCTTGATTAATCACATTTGCTTTGATCATGATCATACTTAGTAAACCTATGATAATTCAAAAGGGCAAGACAAAGAAAAATGGAAAGAGACCTGCCCAACGCCTTATTTACAACTTCACAAAAAGTCTTAGGATCTTATGCAAGGGTGTTCGAGGATAAGGCGGAGAGTAGGGCCCAGATGTGTGACGATCTAAAAAACGAGCTTAAGGAGACGGCCTATGCAAATGACACTCTCCAGGCCGAGCTTCAATCGGCCATCCAAATGCAGAATGTTCTTGGAGAGGCTTGGGATGCTCTAACGGCGAAGTTAGCCCAGGCCGAGGCCGATTTGGACGAAGCTTTGAAGAGCGTCGAGGCCGTCGAGGCTCATACTACCATTGTCGCTGAATACGAAAAATGGAAGTCTCGGAGGATCACCCTTAAGCAAGCCGAGCACAGTTTTACGGATCTGCTGACCCTTATTCTTGAGGCTAAAAGAATCGAGGAAGAGGCAAAGGGTGCCCTCGGTTCTGACTCTGATGACTCTGAGCGGACAGTGTCCGAGCACTCCGGCTCCAGCCATTCCGGATAGATTTGGGCCTGTACTTAGCCTTTTGTTATTATATTTTTTGCCTTTGTAGGACTTTGATTTTTTTTTTATGTAAAAACACCCCTTGTATAAATGAAAAATACATCTTTCTTGTTTCTTCGTTTGAATGTTCGCTATTATTTTTGCCCGAATTGTTGGTCCGTTTTAAGGACAAGCTGACTCGTAGTCATTAGTTCACTGTGCCCGTTAGACTTACCTAATGCTTTGTAAATTCAGACGCCTCCGAATCACGATAGGCATTTCCTTAGGGCTGGTATTTTTCGGCAATATTTTAGGGCCAGTATTCTTTCGGGCACCCAAATCTCAGCCTTGGCTGAATTTTGACGTAACAGTCCCCGGTTGGGGAGGTTATAACATTTCGGCTCGGATCGTTGTGACGTCGTTGCCTTAGTCAAATTTTTTGACGATTTTGGCTCGGTCCGCTATGACCTTATCGCCTTTGTCGAATCTCGACCATAGTGCCCGGTATAGGGTGTGTGAATGAAGTAGTGCCGAAATATGGCGGTTATCACCGGGGTAATGTCTTTTAACAGAAAGATAACCGAGATATTGCTATCCCAACATTCGATAATTTTGCATTGCAAAGTGTTTGTATACATGAGAATTTTGTTTCCTTCTGCTCTTGCCGTAGCAAGTACTAAATGGACACGATTCATTTTGATCGTTTCGTCCTTACACCGAAACCTATAGCAGAAGGTCCGGCCATGCTTTTGCCGTGGCAATCACTCGGTGGACACGATTCATTTTGATCGTTTGGTCCTTACATCGGAACCTAACATTTTTGGCTCGGTTTTGTTTGTTGAGGGCGGCCTCCGGAGTGGGTGTGATAGTACCCTAGCTCTTAGCCGAGCTGTAAGATCGGGTGAGTGCTATTAAGTCCCCATTCGTTGGGTGTGACCCCGAGAATCCGGACGTTTGCCCTTTATCTTTGTCAAGTAACACGTTGTACTTGTTGCCTCATTAAAAACCTTGTCGGAAAACCCATTTCGGGACAAAACCGCACTAAGGAATAGAGTGCAACACGTGTTTTCAGATTTAGATTCTTTTCTTTGCCTGGTACTCGGCTTCCCGCAAAAATGGAAAGGTCAAGATAGAAAACATGGGGTGTTTTTACCTCAGCAGTAGTATCTTTTTAGATAAGCCACATTCCAATTATTGCGCAACCGTTGCCCGTCCATGGACTCCAACTGGTATAATCCTTTACCCGTTATCTCGGTTATCTTGTAAGGTCCTTCCCAGTTCGGACCCAGTTTTCCTTCGTTGGGATTCTTGGTGTTCAAAGTAACTTTTCGGAGCACCAAGTCCCCAACATGGAAATGACAAAAATTGGCTCTCCGATTGTAGTACCTTTCAACCCTTTGTTTCTGGGCTGCGATACGGACCAATGCCTTTTCGCGGAGTTCATCCGTGAGGTCGAGTCTGAAGGCCATGGCCTCCTCGGTTGTATACTGGAACCGGAGGGTCGGTTCACCGACTTCCACGGGGATAAGGGCTTCAGCCCCGTAGACCAATGAGAAAGGAGTTTCCCCCGTGCTTGATTTCGAAGTAGTTCTGTAGGCCCATAGTACCTCCGGCAATATTTCTCTCCAATGATGCTTTGATGCTTCGAGTCTTTTCCTCAGATTTTGGATTATTGTCTTGTTCGTGGATTCCGCCGGTCCGTTCGGACAGGGTGATACGGAGTTGATACAACTTTCTTGATCTTCAAACCTTCGAGGAATTTGTTGACTTTGCCACCCACGAACTGGGGCCCGTTATCACAAATTATCTCAGCGGGGATGCCGAAACGACAGATGATGTGATCCCATATGAAGTCAATGACTTCCTTTCTCTGATTTTTTTGAACGCATGTGCTTCATCCCATTTGGAGAAATAATCAGTCATAAACAAAATAAAACGGGCTTTACCTGGTGCCCATGGTAATGGACCGACGATGTCCATTCCCCACTTCATGAAAGGCCAGGGTGACACCACCTAATGCAACAACTCCCCGGGCTGATGAATCATCAGAGCATGTCTCTGACACCCATCGCATTTACGGACAAAGTTCTTTGAGTCTTCCGCCATCTGGTTACAATAATAACCGGCCCTGATAATCTTTCGGATCAGAGCATCGGTGCCGGAGTGATTGCCGCAGGTTCCTTCGTGCACCTCTCTCATCACATACTCCGTCTCTGTAGGACCCAAACACTTGGCCAAGGGTCCGAAGAAAGACCGTCGATACAATTGGCCATCTACCAAACAAAAACGCGCAGCTTTGGTCCTTAATGACCGTGATTCTTTCGGGTCATTCGGGAGCTGCCCATCACGCAAGTAGTCGATGTACTTGTTGTGCCATTCCCAAGTTAAACCCATTGCATTTATTTCGGCGTGTCCGTTTTCTATCTCCGTGTTTAACAAGTGCACCGTTGTACCGGGGTTGATTTCCTCCCCTTCGACCGAGGATCCCAAATTTGCTAATACATCGGCTTCGCTGTTCTGCTCCCTCGGTATGTGTTGTATGGTCCATTCTTTAAATTGATGTAGTATCACTTGGATTTTTTCAAGATACCTCTGCATCCGTTCATCCTTGACCTTGAAGACGCCGTTCACGTGGTTTACGACCAAAACCGAATCGCACTTTGCCTCGACTATTTCGGCCCCCATACCTCGGGCCAGTTCCAAACCTGCAATCATAGCCTCATACTCGGCTTCATTGTTAGTCAATTTAACAGTTCTAATGGACTGTCGAACGACATCCCTGGCCGGGGTTCTAAGGACGATTCCCAGCCCGGAACCTTTGAGGTTCGAGGCCCCGTCCGTATGTAGAGACCAAATACGCGAGGCCTTTCCCGGGGTCAGCAGAGGTTCTTTCTCGACCTCGGGGACCATAGTCGAGGCGAAATCTGCCACGAAGTCGGCCAAGATCTGGGACTTGATGGTTGTTCGAGGTTTGTACTCGATATCATACCCGCTAATTTCTACAGCACATTTAGTTAGCCTACACGATAATTCCGATTTATGCATGATGTTTTTTAGGGGGTAAGTAGTTACTACACATATCGGATGTCATTGAAGGTAGGGCTTGAGCTTTCTAGAAGCGCTTACTAGTGCCAATGCCAATTTTTCCAAGTGGGGATAACTGGTCTTCGCATCCCCCAAAGTTCTACTCACGTAATAGATAGGGAATTGTGTACCTAATTCTTCTCGGACCAAAACGCCACTTACCGCTACTTCAGAGACAGCAAGGTAGAGAAAATATCGCTCGTCCGTTTTTGGCGTGTGCAGCAGCGGTGGGCTGAACAAGTATCTTTTTAATTCTTGTAAAGCCTTTTGACACTCCGGTGTCCAAATGAAATCGTTCTTCTTCCTCAGTAAGGAGAAGAAGCGGTGGCTCTTGTCCGAGGATCTTGATATGAAATGGCTTAGCGTCGCTATCCTTCCGGTGAGCCTCTGCACTCCTTTGACGTTGTTCACTACTTCGATATCCTCGATGGCCTTGATTTTGTCCGGATTGATTTCGATACCCCGGTTTGACACCATGAAGCCCAGAAATTTACCGGACCGGACGTCGAAGGCGCATTTTTCCGGGTTAAGCTTCATGTTATACTTACGGAGCACATCGAAGGTTTTCTGCAAATGCTTTAAATGGTCCTCTGTTTCCAGGGACTTAACAACCATGTAGTCAATATAAACCTCTATTGTTTTTCCTATTTGTTCTTCGAACATCTCATTAACTAGGCGTTGGTATGTTGCACCGGCATTTTTTAGGCCAACAGGCATGACATTATAACAGTAAGTCTCGTACTGGGTAATGAAGGATGTTTTCTCTTGATCCTCTGGGTGCATCCAAATTTGGTTATACCCGGAGTAAGCATCGAGAAAACTTAACATCTCATGTCGGGCCGTAACATCAATCATTCTGTCGATGTGAGGCAACAAAAATGAATCCTTCGGGCATGCTTTATTTAAATCCTTATAATCAACACACATTCGAAATTTATTACCTTTCTTGGGCACCACTACCACATTAGCCAGCCAATCCGGGTACTTTATCTCCTGGATAGAACCTACTTTTAAAAGCTTTGTTACCTCGTCTTTTACGAAGGCGTGTTTTGCTTCCGCCATGGGCCTTCTCTTCTGCTTCACTGGGGAAACTTCCGGTCCAAGCTAAGCTTGTGAGCTGCTACTTCTGGTGATATACTTGTCATATCTATATGGGACCATGTGAAGTAATCTGCATTAGCTCGAAGAATTCAATTAACTCGTTCTTGAGCTTCGGGGTTAGCCCCGTGCCCAGGTATACCTTTCTGTCCGGTAGGTACTCGAACAAGATGATCTGCTCCAGCTCCTCTACAGTCGACTTGGTAGCATCCGAGTCATCCGGCATGACAAACGATCTGGGTACATCGAAATCATCCCCTTCACACCCCAGATCCGACCCGACGTGCTTTGATTGCTATTTGGTATCCTCTCCCCGGGTTAGACCTTCCTCCTTCTGAGCCGATTCTTTGGGCCGAGGTGTTGCTTCCTCAACTGCGAACATCTCCTTTGCAGCGGGTTGTTCACCTCGGATGGTTTTTATCCCTCCCGGGGTGGGGAATTTCAGCAGCTGATGCAGTGTTGAGGGCACGGCCCTCATGCAATGTATCCAGGGTGTGCCCAGTAATGCGTTATACTTCATGTCCCCTTCGATCACATAGAACACCGTTTGCTGAATGGTGCCATCGACATTCACAGGCAATGAGATTTCTCCCTTTGTGGTTTCGCTCGCTATGTTGAACCCGCTGAGTACCCGGGCTACCGGTACGATCTGATCGAGCAGCCCTAGCTGTTCGACCACTCTCCACCGGATGATGTTGGTTGAGCTACCTGGGTCAATCAAAATATGTTTAACCTTACTTTTAAAGATAAGTACAGAAATTACCAATGCATCATTGTGCGATTGAATGATGCCCTCTGCGTCCTTGTTACTGAAAGAGATAGAAGCCTCGGGTAAATGATCTCGGCTGCGCTTCTCACGAACAACAGAAACCTTGGCCCGTTTCATTATCGGCCCCCGAGGGGCGTCGATACCCCCAACTATCATGTTGATTGTATGCTGGGGTTCTACCGGCTCGGCCCTTCGATGAGCCTCCCTTTCCTTGTAGTGACTTTTGGCTCGTTCACTAAGCAGTTCTTGGAGATGACCATTCTTCAGTAACCGGGATACCTCCTCTCTTAACTGGCGACAATCCTCAGTTTTGTGACCATGGGTTCCATGGTATACACACACCATGCTCGGGTCCCGTTGGCCCAGATCCAACCTTAGAGGTCTCGGTCATCTTACGTCTGGGACACGATCGATGGCCGAGATGAGACCCGAGGTACTGACGTTGAAGTTTTACTCCGATATCTTTGGTGAGTATTTGTTGCCTGCAGAGCTTCCGGCATCGCTCCTGAATGAGTGACCCCGGCTGTTCGATGGGCGCTCGACGCGTTTGCTACCCCGACCGGAGAAACGACTTGGGCTCACCCTTGATTTTTCCGACCTAAAACTTTGCTTCTCCAAATGGGAGTATGGCCGATACCTTTCCTTCGACGATTCGGCCTTTTTTTCGTAACCCTTCCTTGGTCTCTCAAAACTTTTATTCACATTTATTGGCCCCGGGGGGAGCTCGAATTGATCATCCTCCACCCGAATCTTTGACTCGTATCGGTTATGGACATCAACCCATGTCACAGCCTCGTATTCCAGCAAAATTTCTTTTAATTTGAACGAAGATGTTGAACTTTGAACATTGAGCCCCTTTGTGAAAGCTTGTGCGGCCCATTCTTCTGGATCCGGGGGGAGTTCCATCCGTTCCCTTTGGAATTGGTTGACGAATTCACGTAGTAAGTCATCATCTCTTTGGGTTATACGAAAAATATCGACCTTACGGGCCTGCACCTTTTTGGCACCGGCGTGAACTTTGATGAAGGCATCAGCGAGCATTTTGAAAGAAGTGATCGAATGTTCGGGCAGATGGTCGTACCATGTCAATGCTCCTTTTGACAAGGTTTCCCCGAACCTTTTTAGCAATACCGATTCAATTTCGTCCTCCTCCATATCATTGCCTTTTATGGCGCATGTGTATGAGGTCACGTGTTTGTGCGGGTCCATTGTGCCGTCATATTTCTGGATATTCGGCATTTTAAACCTCTTCGGGATTAATTTCGGGGCTGCACTCGGAGGAAAAGGCCTTTGGATGTACCTCTTCGAATCCGGCCCCTTCAGTAAAGGCGGAGCCCCCGGTATTTGATCCACCCGAGAGTTGTATGTTTCGACCCTCATTTCGGTCGAGTCTACCCGCTTCGCCAAAGTCTTGAGCATTTTCAGAACCTCGGTGGAAGATCCAGCTCCGGATCTATTGCTCTCGATAACGCGTGCCTCCTCCCTTCTAAGTTCAGCAACACCGCTCATTTTTTCTGAGGTCGTTGTATCCCCTCCGTTTTGCAACCGGGCTATTGCGATTCCCTGTTCGATAATCGCCGCTCTCTGCTCCTACAACATTTCAAAAATTAAACGTAAGTCAATATTATCATTAGGTGTTCCCGGTTCTTTCTGATCCTGTGCCCGGGACAAAGTAACAGAATTGTGGGTATTTAGAGGATCAGTGGCCGGCAAGGTGGCATTCTCCGGGTCCACGTTGTTTTGACGGTTGAGGCCCTCCCTTGAATTAATGGGGTTAGGATCAGCGGGGTTTGGTGGTCCTCGTGGACCGCTTCCTTCGTTTTTGGCCACGATTTCGTTGTTGTTGACGTGACCAGATTGCCCACTGTCAGCCATTTAGTCCATTTTTTTTCCAGACACGAACAGAAGATGTTTTTGATTTAGATGGGTAAGGTAGAGATCAAGATAAAATATCACTATTATCCTAGCCCCACGGTGGGCGCCAAACTATTTACCCCGGATTTGGATAATCAATGTAGGTGAGGTATAGGATATGTGGTTATATCTTGAACTTATTTGATAGAGAAAAGAAATATGTGACTATGCTACAAGGAGCTATTGATGACCAATGGTTTGCTCTAGACTCGTGTATCTACTAGCAAATATGTGTTATTGATTTAAGAAGCATAAGAGATAAAGCACAATAAATATGGACCGAAATCTGATATGAGAGAGATTCTTATATATAGTTTCCTATTACAAAGAGTTTTCTTGATCTGAGGAGCCAACCCTCTAAAAGGAGGACAATGCCCCCTATTTATAGTGTTGCCCCATGGGCTTCATACAACATAAAGAATAATAGAATAAAGAAAAAGTTCTGAGTTGGATTAGGTTGGATTAGGTAGACCGTACGATCTGACACCCGTACGACTGGCAGTTGAACATAGCAGGACGCCATTGACGCATGACAACTGCGCAACGGATCTCCCGGACCACCGGCCACAATCAAACGGACATACGGCCTCGAACAACCCGATCATGAAAGAACCGGACCAAATGATGCCCTTCCTCCGCTTCGGTCTGAGCGTTCCCCCGGTCCAGAACGGGAGTCTTCATGCACGCTCTTGTCCCTTTCTTCCCTCGGCCTTTGGTCTTACCGGTTTGACACATACCCAGTTTTTACCGTATACATACTTGTAAAAACTCTTGCAAAAATATTAGAACTCTATGCATGTGTAGAACCTAGGAAATCAATGTTTAGAACTTTAGGAAAGTCGTTAAACCTTTTTTCTAAAACTGGGATGACAATCAAATTTTCACGTGTAAATCAAACTTAGATTAATTTCTTCAAATTGTTTTAAGTGGCACTATTTGTGGCAAAGAATGTAAAAAATGGGATTTTTTGTTAAGTTCAAGGAAGAGGAGTAATGGCCAATGTTTTTCTTCAAAATGGTAAAGTAATGAAACTTTTGGTACATCATTTGTGATTCTAAAAGAAGCTGTTTTGACGTTTTTCTGGAAATAAAACCGTGTTGAAACAAGTTCTTGGCAAAACTCAGGGAATTGCATTTAGGTTTGGACATCTTGGAAAGAATTGGTCGTTTTTAAAAAACCGGAATGTTGACACCTAGTTTTCACCTCATAAAACGCGTATTTTAATTTTCAAATTTCCTGAGTCCAAGACGGAGTAAGGATGCCCTTAAAAAATTAAAAATTTAAAAATCCCGAGAAAATTGCAAAAATTGACGTTTAATTATTATTTTCATAAAAATTAAAAATTACAAGAAATTACGAGTTATTTACTTTCACAAACGTGATTTGACAAGAAGATACATTTCTTGCTCCATCTAACTAGGGAAAATTATTAATTAAAAATGACGTATGAATTACGGCTCATTTTGACCGTATTTTTTCACATTTTTAAATATTGCTCGGAAGTATATCAATATTGGGCTCGTTTTGAAGCTTGTATTTTAAAACGACATATTATAATTTTTATTTCGTTAAAATATTATTTTACGAGGGGTGAATTAGACTAATTAACCTAACTATATAAAAATTATGCTACAACTCAGAGGCCGACTTGGCCATAGCAGCGTACGGGCCGCTTAAGATCGCAAAACAGACTCACATGCAAACACACCGGACCCACGACCCACAAATCTGACTACAGGCCTCTAGACAAAACAGAACATAAGAACATAGGACGGGACAGGGCCCCGCCGTACCCACTCATCCAAATATACAGAATACAGACACAACAAAAGATATGTACCAAAAGTAGGCTCCGGATCAAAGGGGAGCTCTCCAACACAGCAGAATGAGTAGCCTAAACTGGAGGACCACCCAAACGAGCTTCTGTACCTGCGAGAATCTCCGGAATACCCCGCTGATCTGGCCCTCTTGGGAATACCCCGCTGATCTGGCCCTCTTGGGCCGTCTCCCATCATACTCTCGGCTGGGCCGATCTGCTCGGTGCCGGTTCTCCATCCCCTGGGCGTAGGCCTGTAGACGGGCAATGTCCATATCTGTCTGCAATGACACCGCCATACACCCGTCAATCAAGTAACGATCCAGCCCCATAACATATCTATGCATCCGATCTGTCATATCTGCCACCACGGCGGGGGCATACCGGGCCAGGGAATCAAACTCCAAATTATATTCACGGACGCTCCGACCTCTCTGCTGCAGATGCAAAAACCGATCAGCTCGCTCCCGTCGTAACTCTGGGGGCAGAAAGTGGCGGGTGAAAGCAGTCACAAACTGATCCCACATAGCTGGAGGAGCACCCTCACCCCGGGATAGCTCCCAAGTCTCATACCAATGCGCGGCAACATCCCGAAGTCTATGCGAGGCTAGCTCAACCGACTCGGTCTCTGAAGCCCTGACCAAGTCTAATGCACGCCGCATCCCCCGAATGAAGTCATGGGGGTCCTCGTCGGGCTTAGACCCGAAAAACTCTGGAGGGCCGCATAACAAGAACTCCCGAACTCTCAGGCTTTCCCGCCTGTCCTCATCATCATCGTCCCTCCGCCCGCGCCTGCGAGCCTGTCCGACTACAATCGTGGTCAACAACTGTACAGCCTCCCTCAGGGTCGTATCCTCCGCCCCTGGCTGAGGAATCTCAGGAGCGGGTACACGGACCTCTGGAGCTGCTGAAGGTCCCGCTCTAGGCTGTACTAATGGAGGTGTAGCAGACCCCTCAGAATGAGGTGTAACCTCAGGCAAATCATAAACACGAGCCCGAGTAGCCCGTTGTGCCTGACTGGTCTCTCCCACCTTCGCCTTGCCCTTCTGGGCCGTCGTTGCCTTCTTCGGAGGCATCGCTGCAAACACAACAACGGGTCAGATCAGAATGACCCTAATAACACAGCTCTATCGCATGATCTAAGATTCCAAAGAAAAGAGCAACACAACATCCTAGATGTCCTGTAGCTCCCTGTTTATAGATGTGGTGCACAACACATCGATAAACAAGACTCTACTAGACACGGCCTGTAGGCATTCCGAGGACAAACCGCTCTGATACCACTTTTGTCACGACCCAGCCCCGTGGGCCGCGACTGGTGCCCTTCTGGGACACCCCAAACGAACTCACACCCAGATCATCGTAATCAGACTCGCCCAAACTCACGTACGGTATTCGAACTCAACATCGTAATCAGACAACTACCGAATACTTATCCTAAGCAGTCGCCCGTACAGATCAGACAAATCACAAATCAGAAAGGAGGCGGAATATACATCGCCAAATTTCACACACACACATCAGAAGGGTGGCGGAATGCACATCGCCCCCAAGTATATACACATACATACAAACTCAGAGGCCGACTTGGCCATAGCAGCGTACGGGCCGCTTAAGATCGCAAAACAGACTCACATGCAAACACACCGGACCCACGACCCACAAATCTGACTACAGGCCTCTAGACAAAACAGAACATAAGAACATAGGACGGGACAGGGCCCCGCCGTACCCACTCATCCAAATATACAGAATACAGACACAACAAAAGATATGTACCAAAAGTAGGCTCCGGATCAAAGGGGAGCTCTCCAACACAGCAGAATGAGTAGCCTAAACTGGAGGACCACCCAAACGAGCTTCTGTACCTGCGGGCATGAAACACAGCCCCCGAAGAAACGGGGGTCAGTACGGGAGAAGTACTGAGTATGTAAAGCAGAAGGTACAGAAATCACAAACACAGCTGGAGTCAGAAAGAACAAACGCACCGACATCGCAAACAAGCAAACCTGTGCGGGAGGCGAACGTACAAATGCAAATCAAATCATGTATAGGGTTTAGGAACGTGGTCACCCCCCGACGCTGGTGCCACAACACATCATAACTCCAGAAGTTTTCAAATCTCCGTACAGTCTCCAGACACATCATATCACCAGAACATATCAAATGCCATATCACATCATAACTCCATAAACGGTAACCGGCCCTATGGCGAGGCCTCGGAAACCGTAACACATTATAACTCCCGAATATAATATAGCGCGCACGATCACAAAGCCGGCCCGGGTACCGACGAACGAAGTCCTAGCAGACAGCACGAACAGAGTAGTGCAGAAACCATATGCATATCGAAAATAATTTGTCGGACTCGACATATAGTTTACGTATAGGCATATACTGACACCCGAAGGCTCGGAGTAGGAATCAAATTGATCAAAGCTTGCGTATAAAAGTTACGAAGTGCCAAACGGCCAAATTCTCAAGAAAAAACTGTTCATACGTCTTTTTTTGAAAATCTCCCATCGTTCAAAGTACAGAACGTACATTAATGGCATAGGAAGTTTCAAACACATCCTTGGGTCATAAACAGACAGTCGCAGATTATAACGGACACAAACGGACCAAACAAACCGAATAAGGGGAGCCTCGGGGCTCGCGGGCCCACCTCGGGTCAAACTGAGGCGGCGGATGCAAGTCACAGACTTTCGGCTCCATAGAGCCATCTACGAAAGTTTCGGAGAGTTTCGGACACAACAACACAAGTTATGGAGGTACGAACATTCTTTTAACCAAATGCGACAAAAAGGGTTCAATCGCGCTGAATGAATAGTGCTCGAACTTGAACTTCGATTTCCAAGAGTAGGATTATTCCCGAGGGGCCAATCTTAACCTAGTATGTCTAGGACATGCCAAAAGAATGATAGGTAGGCTTTACATACCTGGTTGGCGCCTTACGCTCCTCAAATCGCAATTCCCGTTTCGTCCAGAAACTGCAAATGGTCACTTTTACCAGTTACTATTCATGAGAATTAACATTTTAGTCTTTGGGCTAAATTTGGCTACCGAAATTTCGGCAGCACTTCCCCTATAAATCTAACACCCCCGAGACTTAGCTCGGCTCAAAATACAACGACAACAACAGCCCAAACATCATTAAACCATACAACCCACAATCATACTACATTAACTTCAAAATTTCACTTTAATACATAAGTTGGCAAATTCTTGATTCAACTTCAAAATTCCAAATCTATTTCCACCTTAGTCCATTCATTCACTCATTCCCAATTATTCAAACACACTACATACAAGTTCCAAACCACATACAAACATCCCCAAAGTTCACTACTTTCCAATTTTCATTCAAAACACCAAAAGTTACGACGAATGTTCTAACTTGCGTCGTTTCATTCCAAATTCGTTATCATCAACCATAAATCTTATTTAAGGTCTTTAGTGTCATAAATATACTATGATATACACAAATATACCAAATGTATACGCTTTCCGATAACGTCCGAAATTATTTGCTAGCACCAACTCAATTCTTTAATCGATCCTTTACGACATAAAGATCACAACAACACATTATTCAAACTAAACAAGATAAAATTCTTATGGCTTGCACCACATGGAACTCACGGCCAAACACACCCTTTTTACACACACACACCATGCACAAACACAACCGCATCCCACAATCTTCACACTAATCCAATCACTAACACATATATATCCATTTCATAACATTAAAACATAAAAATCTTACCTTTTTCTTGAATTTCCGACTTGTCGCAAACGTCGCTCTTTCTCCAAACTACTTGTATCACGTCGGAGAGCGTCTTGAGTACTCCACAACTATGTAAAACTTGAGATTTTTGGATCAACAATCAAGCTTGGAAATTTTTCTTTCTTTTTCTCTCTAGTGGCCGAAACCCCTCTTTCTTTGTGTTCTTGAATTTTTGATTAAATTCTTGATAATTCCAAGTGTGCTTGATATATATCCACTCATAGGTCATGTGCATAGCACATGACCTTAATGAAATGGGCTTGGGCTTGCCCCCCTTGGCCGGCCTCTTCAAGGACTTGGGCTTCAATTCCTTGTTGTCCAAACTTGGCCCAATTCGTGAAATGTCCCGTTTTGTAATTCCCGAAACTAATTTCTAAAATTCCAAATTTACCCTCGGCCTTCCCCGAGGTCTTGACATCAATGATTTCATAATCAACATGAGCATAGCAACTTGAATCAAATTATTTCCTCAACACACACAAGTCTTATTTATTTCTTGATTTCCCGTTATACGAAAATACGGGACATAACATTCTCCCCCCCCCTTAAGAACATTCGTCCTCGAATGTTGAATCGAACTCATGGGTGTCGTACTACTCCGGGAGGGTTCTCTTGATAGTTGTCCTTTATTGATTTCTCCGACATGGCTTCTTTACCAATACTAGGGTAGATTTTTCGCATCACCGATCCAAATGCCTTCATAATACATTTTCTCATATTCTACGTAATCACCGAACCATACGCCATATTCTTGTAACAGACGAACGCTTTCCAGACGTCATCGTCAATATCATCTTCTTTTCACACTCCTGAGTTTCCTTACCACATAGTCGTAATCTCACTTTACTTCATATCAGACACTTCATACCAAACAGATTCAGAACTAAAACCGGACGGATTCATAATCGGAGGCAGACATACTCAACTATGGCGGACGGATTCGTAGTCAACATCAAAGGTACGGAAGCATATCAGACACATCTGAGATCGGAGTCAGACGTACAAAGGCGTATCAGACGAATTTGTAAGCAGAATCAGACACACGAAGATATACTAAACAGATTCACGATCAAAGCCAGACGTACGGAATTATATCGAACAAATCCGAAATCAGAAGCAAATATACAGAATTGTTTCATACCGAACCGTGATCAGACAAACCAAAAGGTATCAAACACACGCGCGGTCAAAATCAAACGCACAGAAGTATATCAGACGGATTTATATCCAGAGTCAGACATACAGAGGTGTGCCAGACAGAAACGGATTCGGAATCAAACGCACAAAAGGTTCATCGGACGGGAACATAGTCGAACTCAGAATTACAGAGGCGTACTAGGTAGAGCCTCATCGGAATTGGAAGTGCAGAAGCACCAGAGGTAGATTGTCACTTTAGGATCAAATCATTCATATTAAGGCTCCAATAATTCATGGGAATTTCCTTTTTATTTGCAAACTCACTCATCCAGTCGTCACACAATTTACCTTGCGTCTTACGTATCGACTCCTTCAAAAATTCCAATTACTCACACTGCTTATCCTTTGTTTATCACAACATTAGTTTCCGGGGCTCGGCTCTTAGCCCTCATAGGCAGCAAATGAGAATCATACACACACATACACATACATATACACATACACACGTTTACTCACACCTTACTGGCGAACATCTCTGACTATTATTCAAATTCGTTCAATTTCCCAAGAGGTGTTGTACCCTTTCCTTTTTGCC
Source organism: Lycium barbarum (assembly GCF_019175385.1). Lineage (NCBI taxonomy): Eukaryota > Viridiplantae > Streptophyta > Magnoliopsida > Solanales > Solanaceae > Lycium > Lycium barbarum. The sequence goes on from NC_083348.1 coordinate 25,469,823, forward strand.
CATTTAGTCCGCCTCGTTCCGCGCGACTCTCGAAAGGGCACTAATTACTTCACGCACATCCTATTTGCCTTTGGTTACCCCAAGTTTTCATTTACCTTAATCATACTTACACTCGTGCAAAATTTTGCGTTACTTCCCAGGGGGTCACCCATCCCAGAATTGCTCTGGCTTGAGCACGTTTAACCCTGAAACTTTTACACATTTTGACGCGTTAGGGCTGATATAATTTCGCCAATTGCCTCGCACGACCTTTGTCACGTAATTTTAGGCCAAACGGGGTCTTAGCAAATTTTTCGGAAATTTTTCGTAGCGGGTCCCACTCTGGCCCAAAGAGGTCATTTGCTTTTCTGGTTGTGTGGTCTATCGTTCTAGCCTTCCAAATCCCATATATTTTCCTCCCACATGCACAGATAACTGCCTCGGATGTTTTCATTAATTCGGATTCTTACCCTACCTTTACTGACACACACAAAAAGAATATCGCATAATACTGAGGTACAAACCTACCATTGCACATATTCATTAAACAAAAGGGTTAGTAGTATACCTGGGTCTGTGTCTGGGGGTGCCTCTGGGTCCCGACGACCGGTCAAAGCATAGATGCGGTTCGAGGGACCGCTAGAATCTGAACCCCCACCACGGCCTCTACCGCGGCCCGCTGGTGCTGGCATACCTCGCCCCGCAGAGCGCGTGGCCGAAGGGGTAGATGACGAACCCGCAACAGATCTCATCGGCGGTGCTGCGCTACCGGAACCGCCTGCCCACGGACAATCCCGCATGATATGGCCCTAGCGGCCGCAAGCAAAACAGGCCCCTGTGGCCCTGAAGCACTCACCTGGGTGCGATCTTCCACAATACGAACACTGGGGTATGGGTGGCCTAGACTGACTGGGACCCCTGTTCACCTGAGGACCTGGGGCTCTGGAACTCTGGTCTGCCCTGGACGGTCCTGCTCCATCAAACCTCTTACCAACAGACTGTGTGTCCCGGCCTGACGGAGGAAAGTACCCGCTGGACTGATACTGAGGCTGCCCGCCCCGAGAATCTCCGGAATACCCCGCTGATCTGGCCCTCTTGGGCCGTCTCCCATCATACTCTCGGCTGGGCCGATCTGCTCGGTGCCGGTTCTCCATCCCCTGGGCGTAGGCCTGTAGACGGGCAATGTCCATATCTGTCTGCAATGACACCGCCATACACCCGTCAATCAAGTAACGATCCAGCCCCATAACATATCTATGCATCCGATCTGTCATATCTGCCACCACGGCGGGGGCATACCGGGCCAGGGAATCAAACTCCAAATTATATTCACGGACGCTCCGACCTCTCTGCTGCAGATGCAAAAACCGATCAGCTCGCTCCCGTCGTAACTCTGGGGGCAGAAAGTGGCGGGTGAAAGCAGTCACAAACTGATCCCACATAGCTGGAGGAGCACCCTCACCCCGGGATAGCTCCCAAGTCTCATACCAATGCGCGGCAACATCCCGAAGTCTATGCGAGGCTAGCTCAACCGACTCGGTCTCTGAAGCCCTGACCAAGTCTAATGCACGCCGCATCCCCCGAATGAAGTCATGGGGGTCCTCGTCGGGCTTAGACCCGAAAAACTCTGGAGGGCCGCATAACAAGAACTCCCGAACTCTCAGGCTTTCCCGCCTGTCCTCATCATCATCGTCCCTCCGCCCGCGCCTGCGAGCCTGTCCGACTACAATCGTGGTCAACAACTGTACAGCCTCCCTCAGGGTCCTATCCTCCGCCCCTGGCTGAGGAATCTCAGGAGCGGGTACACGGACCTCTGGAGCTGCTGAAGGTCCCGCTCTAGGCTGTACTAATGGAGGTGTAGCAGACCCCTCAGAATGAGGTGTAACCTCAGGCAAATCATAAACACGAGCCCGAGTAGCCCGTTGTGCCTGACTGGTCTCTCCCACCTTCGCCTTGCCCTTCTGGGCCGTCGTTGCCTTCTTCGGAGGCATCGCTGCAAACACAACAACGGGTCAGATCAGAATGACCCTAATAACACAGCTCTATCGCATGATCTAAGATTCCAAAGAAAAGAGCAACACAACATCCTAGATGTCCTGTAGCTCCCTGTTTATAGATGTGGTGCACAACACATCGATAAACAAGACTCTACTAGACACGGCCTGTAGGCATTCCGAGGACAAACCGCTCTGATACCACTTTTGTCACGACCCAGCCCCGTGGGCCGCGACTGGTGCCCTTCTGGGACACCCCAAACGAACTCACACCCAGATCATCGTAATCAGACTCGCCCAAACTCACGTACGGTATTCGAACTCAACATCGTAATCAGACAACTACCGAATACTTATCCTAAGCAGTCGCCCGTACAGATCAGACAAATCACAAATCAGAAAGGAGGCGGAATATACATCGCCAAATTTCACACACACACATCAGAAGGGTGGCGGAATGCACATCGCCCCCAAGTATATACACATACATACAAACTCAGAGGCCGACTTGGCCATAGCAGCGTACGGGCCGCTTAAGATCGCAAAACAGACTCACATGCAAACACACCGGACCCACGACCCACAAATCTGACTACAGGCCTCTAGACAAAACAGAACATAAGAACATAGGACGGGACAGGGCCCCGCCGTACCCACTCATCCAAATATACAGAATACAGACACAACAAAAGATATGTACCAAAAGTAGGCTCCGGATCAAAGGGGAGCTCTCCAACACAGCAGAATGAGTAGCCTAAACTGGAGGACCACCCAAACGAGCTTCTGTACCTGCGGGCATGAAACACAGCCCCCGAAGAAACGGGGGTCAGTACGGGAGAAGTACTGAGTATGTAAAGCAGAAGGTACAGAAATCACAAACACAGCTGGAGTCAGAAAGAACAAACGCACCGACATCGCAAACAAGCAAACCTGTGCGGGAGGCGAACGTACAAATGCAAATCAAATCATGTATAGGGTTTAGGAACGTGGTCACCCCCCGACGCTGGTGCCACAACACATCATAACTCCAGAAGTTTTCAAATCTCCGTACAGTCTCCAGACACATCATATCACCAGAACATATCAAATGCCATATCACATCATAACTCCATAAACGGTAACCGGCCCTATGGCGAGGCCTCGGAAACCGTAACACATTATAACTCCCGAATATAATATAGCGCGCACGATCACAAAGCCGGCCCGGGTACCGACGAACGAAGTCCTAGCAGACAGCACGAACAGAGTAGTGCAGAAACCATATGCATATCGAAAATAATTTGTCGGACTCGACATATAGTTTACGTATAGGCATATACTGACACCCGAAGGCTCGGAGTAGGAATCAAATTGATCAAAGCTTGCGTATAAAAGTTACGAAGTGCCAAACGGCCAAATTCTCAAGAAAAAACTGTTCATACGTCTTTTTTTGAAAATCTCCCATCGTTCAAAGTACAGAACGTACATTAATGGCATAGGAAGTTTCAAACACATCCTTGGGTCATAAACAGACAGTCGCAGATTATAACGGACACAAACGGACCAAACAAACCGAATAAGGGGAGCCTCGGGGCTCGCGGGCCCACCTCGGGTCAAACTGAGGCGGCGGATGCAAGTCACAGACTTTCGGCTCCATAGAGCCATCTACGAAAGTTTCGGAGAGTTTCGGACACAACAACACAAGTTATGGAGGTACGAACATTCTTTTAACCAAATGCGACAAAAAGGGTTCAATCGCGCTGAATGAATAGTGCTCGAACTTGAACTTCGATTTCCAAGAGTAGGATTATTCCCGAGGGGCCAATCTTAACCTAGTATGTCTAGGACATGCCAAAAGAATGATAGGTAGGCTTTACATACCTGGTTGGCGCCTTACGCTCCTCAAATCGCAATTCCCGTTTCGTCCAGAAACTGCAAATGGTCACTTTTACCAGTTACTATTCATGAGAATTAACATTTTAGTCTTTGGGCTAAATTTGGCTACCGAAATTTCGGCAGCACTTCCCCTATAAATCTAACACCCCCGAGACTTAGCTCGGCTCAAAATACAACGACAACAACAGCCCAAACATCATTAAACCATACAACCCACAATCATACTACATTAACTTCAAAATTTCACTTTAATACATAAGTTGGCAAATTCTTGATTCAACTTCAAAATTCCAAATCTATTTCCACCTTAGTCCATTCATTCACTCATTCCCAATTATTCAAACACACTACATACAAGTTCCAAACCACATACAAACATCCCCAAAGTTCACTACTTTCCAATTTTCATTCAAAACACCAAAAGTTACGACGAATGTTCTAACTTGCGTCGTTTCATTCCAAATTCGTTATCATCAACCATAAATCTTATTTAAGGTCTTTAGTGTCATAAATATACTATGATATACACAAATATACCAAATGTATACGCTTTCCGATAACGTCCGAAATTATTTGCTAGCACCAACTCAATTCTTTAATCGATCCTTTACGACATAAAGATCACAACAACACATTATTCAAACTAAACAAGATAAAATTCTTATGGCTTGCACCACATGGAACTCACGGCCAAACACACCCTTTTTACACACACACACCATGCACAAACACAACCTCATCCCACAATCTTCACACTAATCCAATCACTAACACATATATATCCATTTCATAACATTAAAACATAAAAATCTTACCTTTTTCTTGAATTTCCGACTTGTCGCAAACGTCGCTCTTTCTCCAAACTACTTGTATCACGTCGGAGAGCGTCTTGAGTACTCCACAACTATGTAAAACTTGAGATTTTTGGATCAACAATCAAGCTTGGAAATTTTTCTTTCTTTTTCTCTCTAGTGGCCGAAACCCCTCTTTCTTTGTGTTCTTGAATTTTTGATTAAATTCTTGATAATTCCAAGTGTGCTTGATATATATCCACTCATAGGTCATGTGCATAGCACATGACCTTAATGAAATGGGCTTGGGCTTGCCCCCCTTGGCCGGCCTCTTCAAGGACTTGGGCTTCAATTCCTTGTTGTCCAAACTTGGCCCAATTCGTGAAATGTCCCGTTTTGTAATTCCCGAAACTAATTTCTAAAATTCCAAATTTACCCTCGGCCTTCCCCGAGGTCTTGACATCAATGATTTCATAATCAACATGAGCATAGCAACTTGAATCAAATTATTTCCTCAACACACACAAGTCTTATTTATTTCTTGATTTCCCGTTATACGAAAATACGGGACATAACATTGCCCATCTGCCCCTTTAGGAAGAACTAGGACTGGAGCTGTAATTAATTTTTCCTTCAGCAACAGGAAACTACATTCAAAAATACCGGTGCACTGAAATTCCACTGCCTTCTGAGTTAGCTTCGATAATAGTGTCGTAGCAGACACAAGGTTCTCCACAAATCTTCTGTGATATCCGGCCAATCCCAAAAATTATGTACCTCAGTCGATGTCGAAGACCTAGGCCAATTCTTTCTCGCTTTGATCTTGTGTGAGTCAATTATTTCCATTTATACTTACTTTACTTCGCTTTCATCCGTTTCCCCCCCTTTGGGGTTATACTTATACCATATTCATGTTTTTTCTTTCTGATCTATAACCTGATTTTCTTCGTGCAAGACCTTAACAAAATCACGAAGCGATGAGAACTATCGACTATATAGTACAAAATCTTATCTGATAGCTGGCACTCAAATAATGTAATTAATATAGTAATTTGTCTTTTAATAATCATATCCTTCCTTCGTACCCGTTCCTTATCCGTCGTTCTGTTTTTCTCGATATCCGAATTATTTGATATTCACGTGATTCATCATTCCATACCATAGGTTTTCCTTTGTCCTACACTACTACATTTTTGTTCGTTTTCGCAAATAATTTCGTGCTTTGCCCGTTGACTCTTTTAGAGGCTCTGCTTAATTATGTTTCTTACGGTTCACTTTTCCTGACATTTTTGATCTCCTTACCTTCCACTCAATTATTCTCTTTTCTTTCCAAACATCGTTGTATTAGAATCTTCCTATCTCAACCAGTAGCAAAATGAATATCAATTTATTTCGTAACATCTGTACCATACCTTTCGCTTCGTCTCGCAAATTCCGTTCAGTTCATGTCTCCCATATACTACAACGCTGGCTATTTGAGTTCACCAATC